>NC_069505.1:617069770-617171457 GCF_027579735.1 Bombina bombina | reverse complement strand
AACCTAAATAAAGTAAAAAAAAACTAACATTACAGTAAAAAAATTTTAACATTACAGTAAAAAAAAACTAACATTACAGTAAAGAAACCTAACATTACAGTAAAAAAACTAACATTGCAGTAAAAAAACTAACATTACAGTAAAATAACCTAACTACAGTAAAAAAAAACTAACATTACAGTAAAAAAACTTAACATTACAGTAAAAAAACTAACATTACAGTAAAATAAAACTAACATTACAGTTAAAAAACCTAACATTATAGTAAAAAAAAACTAACATTACAGTAATAAAACTAAAATTACAGTTAAAAAACACTAACATTACATTAAAATAAAACTAACATTACAGTAAAATAAAACTAACATTACAGTGAAATAAAACCCTAACATTACAGTAAAATAAAACTAACATTACAATAAAATAAACCTAACATTACAGTAAAAAACCTAACATCACAGTAAAAAAAACTAACATTACAGTAAAAAAAACTAACATTACAGTAAAAAAAAACTAACATTACAGTAAAAAAACCTAACATTACAGTAAAAAAACCCTAACATTACAGTAAAATAAAAACCCTAACATTACGTAAAAAACCTAACATTACAGTAAAAAAAAACTAACATTACAGTAAAAAAAACTAACATTACAGTAAAAAAAACTAACATTACAGTAAAATAAAACTAACATTACAGTAAAAAAAACCAACAACCTAACATTACAGTAAAATAAAAAACCTAACATTACAGTAAAATAAAAAACCTAACATTACAGTAAAAAAAACTAACATTACAGTAAAAAAAACATACATTACAGTAAAAAAACTAACATTACAGTAAAGAAACCTAACATTACAGTAAAAAAACAACAACCTAACATTACAGTAAAAAAACTAACATTGCAGTAAAAAAACTAACATTACAGTAAAATAACCTAACTAAAGTAAAAAAAAAACTAACATTACAGTAAAAAAAACCTTACATTACAGTAAAAAAACTAACATTACAGTAAAATAAAAACCCTAACATTACGTAAAAAAAAACATACATTACAGTAAAAAAACTAACATTACAGTAAAGAAACCTAACATTACAGTAAAAAAACAACAACCTAACATTACAGTAAAAAAACTAACATTGCAGTAAAAAAAACTAACATTACAGTAAAATAACCTAACTAAAGTAAAAAAACTAACATTACAGTAAAAAAACTAACATTACAGTAAAATAAAACTAACATTACAGTAAAATAAAACTAACATTACAGTTAAAAAACCTAACATTACAGTAAAAAAAACTAACATTACAGTAATAAAACTAACATTAAAGTTAAAAAAAACACTAACATTACATTAAAATAAAACTAACATTACAGTAAAATAAAACTAACATTACAGTAAAATAAAACCCTAACATTACAGTAAAATAAAACTAACATTACAGTAAAATAAACCTAACATTACAGTAAAACACCTAACATCACAGTAAAAAAAACTAACATTACAGTAAAAAAAACTAACATTACAGTAAAAAAAACCTAACATTACAGTAAAAAACCTAACATTACAGTAAAAAAACCTAACATTACAGTAAAATAAAAACCCTAACATTACGTAAAAAAACCTAACATTACAGTAAAATAAAACTAACATTACAGTAAAAAAAAACAACAACCTAACATTACAGTAAAATAAAAAAACTAACATTACAGTAAAAAAAACTAACATTACAGTAAAAAAAACATACATTACAGTAAAAAAACTAACATTACAGTAAAGAAACCTAACATTACAGTAAAAACACAACAATCTAATATTACAGTAAAAAAAACTAACATTGCAGTAAAAAAACTAACATTACAGTAAAATAACCTAACTAAAGTAAAAAAAAAACTAACATTACAGTAAAAAAAACCTTACATTACAGTAAAAAAACTAACATTACAGTAAAATAAAAACCCTAACATTACGTAAAAAAAACATACATTACAGTAAAAAAACTAACATTACAGTAAAGAAACCTAACATTACAGTAAAAAAACAACAACCTAACATTACAGTAAAAAAACTAACATTGCAGTAAAAAAACTAACATTACAGTAAAATAACCTAACTAAAGTAAAAAAACTAACATTACAGTAAAAAAAACTTAACATTACAGTAAAAAAAACTAACATTACAGTAAAATAAAACTAACATTACAGTAAAAAAAACTAACATTACAGTTAAAAAACCTAACATTACAGTTCAAAAACACTAACATTACATTAAAATAAAACTAACATTACAGTAAAAAAAACTAACATCAAAGTAAAATAAAAAACCTAACATTACAGTAAAATAAAAAACCTAACATTACAGTAAAATAAAAAACTAACATTACAGTTAAAATACCTAACATTACAGTAAAAAAACTAACATTACAGTAAAAAACTAACATTACAGTAAAATAAAAAACCTAACATTACATTAAAAAAACTAACATTACAGTAAAAAAACCTAAAATTTCAGTAAAAAACCTAACATTACAGTAAAATAAAAACCCTAACATTACGTAAAAAAACCTTACATTACAGTAAAAAAAACTAACATTACAGTAAAAAAAAAAACAACAACCTAACATTACAGTAAAATAAAAACCCTAACATTACAGTAAAATAAAAACCCTAATATTACGTAAAAAAAACTTACATTACAGTAAAATAACTAACATTACAGTAAAGAAACCTAACATTACAGTAAAAAAACAACAACCTAACATTACAGTAAAAAAAAACTAACATTGCAGTAAAAAAACTAACATTACAGTAAAATAACCTAACTAAAGTAAAAAAACCTAACATTACAGTAAAAACACTTAACATTACAGTAAAAAAAACTAACATTACAGTAAAATAAAACTAACATTACAGTAAAAAAAACAACAACCTAACATTACAGTAAAATAAAAAACCTAACATTACAGTAAAATAAAAAAACCTAACATTACAGTAAAAAAACAACAACCTAACATTACAGTAAAAAACTAACATTACAGTAAAAAAACTAACATTACAATAAAATAAAAAACTAACATTACAGTAAAATAACCTAACTACAGTAAAAAAACTAACATTACAGTAAAAAACTAACATTACATTAAAAAAACCTAACATTACAGTAACAAAAACCTAACATTATAGTAAAATAAAAACTAACATTACAGTAAAATAACCTAACTACAGTAAAAAAACTAACATTACAGTAAAATAAAAAACCTAACATTACAGTAAAAAACCTAACATTAAAGTAAAATAAAAAACCTAACATTACAGTAAAATAAAAAACTAACATTACAGTTAAAATACCTAACATTACAGTAAAAAACTAACATTACAGTAAAATAGAAAACCTAGCATTTCAGTAAAAAAACTAACATTACAGTAAAATAAAAAAACTAACATTACAGTAAAAACTAACATTACAGTAAAATAAAAAAACTAACATTACAGTAAAAAACTAACATTACAGTAAAATAAAAAACCTAACATTACAGTAAAATAAAAAAACTAACATTACAGTAAAATAAAAACCTAACATTACAGTTAAAAAAACTAACATTACAGTAAAATAAAAACCCTAACATTACGTAAAAAAACCTAACATTACAGTAAAAAAATTAACATTACAGTAAAATAAAAAACCTAACATTATATAAAAAAACTAACATTACAGTAAAAAAACTAACATTACAGTAAAATAGAAAACCTAGCATTACAGTAAAAAAAACCTAACATTACAGTAAAATAAAAAAACTAACATTACAGTAAAAAACTAACATTACAGTAAAATAAAAAACCTAACATTACAGTAAAATAAAAAAAAAATAACATTACAGTAAAAAACTAACATTACAGTAAAATAAAAAAAACTAACATTACAGTAAAATAAAAACCCTAACATTACAGTAAAATAAAAACCTTAACATTACAGTAAAATAAAAACCTAACATTACAGTAAAATAAAAACCTAACATTACAGTTAAAAAAACTAACATTACAGTAAAATAAAAACCCTAACATTACGTAAAAAAACCTAACATTACAGTAAAAAAAAACTAACATTACAGTAAAATAAAAAACCTAACATTACATAAAAAAACTAACATTACAGTAAAAAAAACTAAAATTACAGTAAAAAACCTAACATTACATTAAAATAAAAACCCTAACATTACGTAAAAAAACCTTACATTACAGTAAAAAAAACTAACATTACAGTAAAAAAAACAACAACCTAACATTACAGTAAAATAAAAAACCTAACATTACAGTAAAATAAATAACCTAACATTACGTAAAATAAAAACCCTAACATTGCAGTAAAATAAAAATCCTAACATTACGTAAAAAAAACATACATTACAGTAAAAAAACTAACATTACAGTAAAGAAACCTAACATTACAGTAAAAAAACAACAACCTAACATTACAGTAAAAAAACCAACAACCTAACATTACAGTAAAATAAAAACCCTAACATTACAGTAAAATAAAAACCCTAACATTACGTAAAAAAAACATAAATTACAGTAAAAAAACTAACATTACAGTAAAGAAACCTAACATTACAGTAAAAAAACTAACATTGCAGTAAAAAAACTAACATTACAGTAAAATAACCTAACTAAAGTAAAAAAACCTAACATTACAGTAAAAAAAAACTAACATTACAGTAAAATAAAACTAACATTACAGTAAAAAAAAACAACAACCTAACATTACAGTAAAATAAAAAACCTAACATTACAGTAAAATAAAAAACATAACATTACAGTAAAAAACAACTAACATTACAGTAAAAAAAACATACATTACAGTAAAAAAACTAACATTACAGTAAAGAAACCTAACATTACAGTAAAAAAACAACAACCTAACATTACAGTAAAAAAACTAACATTGCAGTAAAAAAACTAACATTACAGTAAAATAACCTAACTAAAGTAAAAAAAAACTAACATTACAGTAAAAAAAACCTTACATTACAGTAAAAAAAATAAGATTACAGTAAAATAAAAACCCTAACATTACGTAAAAAAACATACATTACATTAAAAAAACTAACATTACAGTAAAGAAACCTAACATTACAGTAAAAAAACAACAACCTAACATTACAGTAAAAAAACTAACATTGCAGTAAAAAAACTAACATTACAGTAAAATAACCTAACTAAAGTAAAAAAACTAACATTACAGTAAAAAAAACTTAACATTACAGTAAAAAAAACTAACATTACAGTAAAATAAAACTAACATTACAGTAAAAAAACTAACATTACAGTTAAAAAACCTAACATTACAGTTAAAAAACACTAACATTACATTAAAATAAAACTAACATTACAGTAAAAAAAAACTAACATTACTGTAAAATAAAACCCTAACATTACAGTAAAAAAACTAACATTACAGTAAAGAAACCGAACATTACAGTAAAAAAACAACAACCTTACATTACAGTAAAAAAACTAACATTGCAGTAAAAAAACTAACATTACAGTAAAATAACCTAACTACAGTAAAAAAACCTAACATTACAGTAAAAAAACTTAACATTACAGTAAAAAAAAACTAACATTACAGTAATAAAACTAACATTAAAGTTAAAAAAACACTAACATTACATTAAAATAAAACTAACATTACAGTAAAATAAAACTAACATTACAGTAAAATAAAACCCTAACATTACAGTAAAATAAAACTAACATTACAGTAAAATAAACCTAACATTACAGTAAAAAACCTAACATCACAGTAAAAAAAACTAACATTACAGTAAAATAAACTAACATTACAGTAAAAAAAACCTAACATTACAGTAAAAAACCTAACATTACAATAAAAAAACCTAACATTACAGTAAAATAAAAACCCTAACATTACGTAAAAAAACCTAACATTACAGTAAAATAAAACTAACATTACAGTAAAAAAAAACAACAACCTAACATTACAGTAAAATAAAAAACCTAACATTACAGTAAAATAAAAAACCTAACATTACAGTAAAAAAAACTAACATTACAGTAAAAAAACATACATTACAGTAAAAAAACTAACATTACAGTAAAGAAACCTAACATTACAGTAAAAAAACAACAACCTAACATTACAGTAAAAAAACTAACATTGCAGTAAAAAAACTAACATTACAGTAAAATAACCTAACTAAAGTAAAAAAACTAACATTACAGTAAAAACACTTAACATTACAGTAAAAAAAAACTAACATTACAGTAAAATAAAACTAACATTACAGTAAAAAAAACAACAACCTAACATTACAGTAAAATAAAAAACCTAACATTACAGTAAAATAAAAAAAAACTAACATTACAGTAAAAAAACAACAACCTAACATTACAGTAAAAAACTAACATTACAGTAAAAAAACTAACATTACAGTAAAATAAAAAACTAACATTACAGTAAAAAACCTAACATTATAGTAAAAAACCTAACATTACAGTAAAAAAACTAACATTACAGTAAAATAACCTAACTACAGTAAAAAAACTAACATTACAGTAAAAAACTAACATTACATTAAAAAAACCTAACATTACAGTAACAAAAACCTAACATTATAGTAAAATAAAAAATAACATTACAGTAAAATAACCTAACTACAGTAAAAAAACTAACATTACAGTAAAATAAAAAACCTAACATTACAGTAAAAAACCTAACATTAAAGTAAAATAAAAAACCTAACATTACAGTAAAATAAAAAACTAACATTACAGTTAAAATACCTAACATTACAGTAAAAAACTAACATTACAGTAAAAAAAAAAACTAACATTACAGTAAAAAAAACTAACATTACAGTAAAATAGAAAACCTAGCATTTCAGTAAAAAAAAACTAACATTACAGTAAAATAAAAAAACTAACATTACAGTAAAAAACTAACATTACAGTAAAATAAAAAAACTAACATTACAGTAAAAAACTAACATTACAGTAAAATAAAAAACCTAACATTACAGTAAAATAAAAAAACTAACATTACAGTAAAATAAAAACCTAACATTACAGTTAAAAAAACTAACATTACAGTAAAATAAAAACCCTAACATTACGTAAAAAAACCTAACATTACAGTAAAAAAATTAACATTACAGTAAAATAAAAAACCTAACATTATATAAAAAAACTAACATTACAGTAAAAAAACTAACATTACAGTAAAATAGAAAACCTAGCATTACAGTAAAAAAAACCTAACATTACAGTAAAATAAAAAAAACTAACATTACAGTAAAAAACTAACATTACAGTAAAATAAAAAACCTAACATTACAGTAAAATAAAAAAAAATAACATTACAGTAAAAAACTAACATTACAGTAAAATAAAAAACTAACATTACAGTAAAATAAAAACCCTAACATTACAGTAAAATAAATACCCTAACATTACAGTAAAATAAAAACCTAACATTACAGTTAAAAAAACTAACATTACAGTAAAATAAAAACCCTAACATTACGTAAAAAAACCTAACATTACAGTAAAAAAAAACTTACATTACAGTAAAATAAAAAACCTAACATTACATAAAAAACCTAACATTACATAAAAAAACTAACATTACAGTAAAAAAAACTAAAATTACAGTAAAAAACCTAACATTACATTAAAATAAAAACCCTAACATTACATAAAAAAACCTTACATTACAGTAAAAAAAACTAACATTACAGTAAAAAAAACAACAACCTAACATTACAGTAAAATAAAAAACCTAACATTACAGTAAAATAAATAACCTAACATTACGTAAAATAAAAACCCTAACATTGCAGTAAAATAAAAATCCTAACATTACGTAAAAAAAACATACATTACAGTAAAAAAACTAACATTACAGTAAAGAAACCTAACATTACAGTAAAAAAACAACAACCTAACATTACAGTAAAAAAACCAACAACCTAACATTACAGTAAAATAAAAACCCTAACATTACAGTAAAATAAAAACCCTAACATTACGTAAAAAAAAACATAAATTACAGTAAAAAAACTAACATTACAGTAAAGAAACCTAACATTACAGTAAAAAAACTAACATTGCAGTAAAAAAACTAACATTACAGTAAAATAACCTAACTAAAGTAAAAAAACCTAACATTACAGTAAAAAAAAACTAACATTACAGTAAAATAAAACTAACATTACAGTAAAAAAAAACAACAACCTAACATTACAGTAAAATAAAAAACCTAACATTACAGTAAAATAAAAAACCTAACATTACAGTAAAAAAAACTAACATTACAGTAAAAAAAAACATACATTACAGTAAAAAAACTAACATTACAGTAAAGAAACCTAACATTACAGTAAAAAAACAACAACCTAACATTACAGTAAAAAAACTAACATTGCAGTAAAAAAACTAACATTACAGTAAAATAACCTAACTAAAGTAAAAAAAAACTAACATTACAGTAAAAAAAAACTTACATTACAGTAAAAAAACTAACATTACAGTAAAATAAAAACCCTAACATTACGTAAAAAAAAACATACATTACAGTAAAAAAACTAACATTACAGTAAAGAAACCGAACATTACAGTAAAAAAACAACAACCTTACATTACAGTAAAAAAACTAACATTGCAGTAAAAAAACTAACATTACAGTAAAATAACCTAACTACAGTAAAAAAACCTAACATTACAGTAAAAAAACTTAACATTACAGTAAAAAAAAACTAACATTACAGTAAAATAAAACTAACATTACAGTTAAAAAAACCTAACATTACAGTAAAAAAAAACTAACATTACAGTAATAAAACTAACATTAAAGTTAAAAAAACACTAACATTACATTAAAATAAAACTAACATTACAGTAAAATAAAACTAACATTACAGTAAAATAAAACCCTAACATTACAGTAAAATAAAACTAACATTACAGTAAAATAAACCTAACATTACAGTAAAAAACCTAACATCACAGTAAAAAAAACTAACATTACAGTAAAAAAAACTAACATTACAGTAAAAAAAACCTAACATTACAGTAAAAAACCTAACATTACAGTAAAAAAACCTAACATTACAGTAAAATAAAAACCCTAACATTACGTAAAAAAACCTAACATTACAGTAAAATAAAACTAACATTACAGTAAAAAAAAAACAACAACCTAACATTACAGTAAAATAAAAAACCTAACATTACAGTAAAATAAAAAACCTAACATTACAGTAAAAAAAAACTAACATTACAGTAAAAAAAACATACATTACAGTAAAAAAACTAACATTACAGTAAAGAAACCTAACATTACAGTAAAAAAACAACAACCTAACATTACAGTAAAAAAACTAACATTGCAGTAAAAAAACTAACATTACAGTAAAATAACCTAACTAAAGTAAAAAAAATCTAACATTACAGTAAAAAAAACATACATTACAGTAAAAAAACTAACATTACAGTAAAGAAACCTAACATTACAGTAAAAAAACAACAACCTAACATTACAGTAAAAAAACTAACATTACAGTAAAAAAACTAACATTACAGTAAAATAAAAACCCTAACATTACGTAAAAAAAAACATACATTACAGTAAAAAACCTAACATTACAGTAAAGAAACCTAACATTACAGTAAAAAAACAACAACCTAACATTACAGTAAAAAAACTAACATTGCAGTAAAAAAACTAACATTACAGTAAAATAACCTAACTAAAGTAAAAAAACTAACATTACAGTAAAAAAAACTTAACATTACAGTAAAAAAAACTAACATTACAGTAAAATAAAACTAACATTACAGTAAAAAAAACTAACATTACAGTTAAAAAACCTAACATTACAGTTAAAAAACACTAACATTACATTAAAATAAAACTAACATTACAGTAAAAAAAAACTAACATTACTGTAAAGTAAAACCCTAACATTACAGTAAAAAAACTAACATTACAGTAAAAAAACTAACATTACAGTAAAAAAAACTAACATTACAGTAAAAAAACTAACATTACAGTAAAAAAACTAACATTACAGTAAAAAAACTAACATTACAGTAAAGAAACCTAACATTACAGTAAAAAAACAACAACCTTACATTACAGTAAAAAAACTAACATTGCAGTAAAAAAACTAACATTACAGTAAAATAACCTAACTACAGTAAAAAAACCTAACATTACAGTAAAAAAACTTAACATTACAGTAAAAAAAAACTAACATTATAGTAAAATAGAACTAACATTACAGTTAAAAAACCTAACATTACAGTAAAAAAAAACTAACATTACAGTAATAAAACTAACATTACAGTTAAAAAACACTAACATTACATTAAAATAAAACTAACATTACAGTAAAATAAAACTAACATTACAGTAAAATAAAACCCTAACATTACAGTAAAATAAAACTAACATTACAGTAAAATAAACCTAACATTACAGTAAAAAACCTAACATCACAGTAAAAAAAACTAACATTACAGTAAAAAACCTAACATTACAGTAAAAAAAACTAACATTACAGTAAAATAAAAACCCTAACATTACGTAAAAAAACCTAACATTACAGTAAAAAAAAACTAACATTACAGTAAAAAAAAACTAACATTACAGTAAAAAAAAACTAACATTACAGTAAAATAAAAACCCTAACTTTACGTAAAAAAACTTACATTACAGTAAAAAAAACTAACATTACAGTAAAGAAACCTAACATTACAGTAAAAAAAACAACAACCTAACATTACAGTAAAAAAACTAACATTACAGTAAAGAAACCTAACATTACAGTAAAAAAAAACAACAACCTAACATTACAGTAAAAAAAACTAACATTACAGTAAAAAAACTAACATTACAGTAAAAAAAAACTAACATTACAGTAAAAAAAACTAATATTACAGTAAAAAAAAACTAACATTACAGTAAAAAAAAACTAACATTACAGTTAAAAAACAACAACCTAACATTACAGTAACAAAACTAACATTGCAGTAAAAAAACTAACATTACAGTAAAATAACCTGACTAAAGTAAAAAAAACTAACATTACAGTAAAAAAAACTTACATTACAGTAAAAAAACTAACGTTACAGTAAAAAAAACCAACAACCTAACATTACAGTAAAATAAAAAACCTAACATTACAGTAAAATAAAAACCCTAACATTAAATAAAAAAAAACATACATTACAGTAAAAAAAACTAACATTACGTAAAAAAAACATTCATTACAGTAAAAAAACTAACATTACAGTAAAGAATCCTAACATTACAGTAAAAAAACTAACATTGCAGTAAAAAAAACTAACATTACAGTAAAAAAAAATTACATTACAGTAAAATAAAACTAACATTACAGTTAAGAAACCTAACATTACAGTAAAATAAAACTAACATTACAGTAAAAAAAACCTAACATTACAGTTAAAAAACCTAACATTACAGTTAAAAAACACTAACATTACATTAAAATAAAACTAACATTACAGTAAAAAAACTAACATTACAGTAAAATAAAACCCTAACATTACAGTAAAAAAACTAACATTACAGTAAAAAAACCTAACATTACAGTAAAAAAACAACAACCTTACATTACAGTAAAAAAACTAACATTGCAGTAAAAAAACTAACATTACAGTAAAAAAACAACAACCTAACATTACAGTAAAAAAACTAACATTGCAGTAAAAAAACTAACATTACAGTAAAATAACCTAACTAAAGTAAAAAAAACTAACATTACAGTAAAAAAACTTAACATTACAGTAAAAAAAAACTAACATTACAGTAAAATAAAACTAACATTACAGTAAAAAAACAACAACCTAACATTACAGTAAAATAAAAAACCTAACATTACAGTAAAATAAAAAACCTAACATTACAGTAAAAAAAACTAACATTACAGTAAAAAAAACCTTACATTACAGTAAAAAAACTAACATTACAGTAAAAAAAACAACAACCTAACATTACAGTAAAATAAAAAACCTAGCATTACAGTAAAATAAAAACCCTAACATTACGTAAAAAAAACATACATTACAGTAAAAAAACTAACATTACAGTAAAGAAACCTAACATTACAGTAAAAAAACAACAACCTAACATTACAGTAAAAAAACTAACATTGCAGTAAAAAAACTAACATTACATTAAAATAACCTAAATAAAGTAAAAAAAACTAACATTACAGTAAAAATTTTTTAACATTACAGTAAAAAAAAACTAACATTACAGTAAAGAAACCTAACATTACAGTAAAAAAACTAACATTGCAGTAAAAAAACTAACATTACAGTAAAATAACCTAACTACAGTAAAAAAAAACTAACATTACAGTAAAAAAACTTAACATTACAGTAAAAAAACTAACATTACAGTAAAATAAAACTAACATTACAGTTAAAAAACCTAACATTATAGTAAAAAAAACTAACATTACAGTAATAAAACTAAAATTACAGTTAAAAAACACTAACATTACATTAAAATAAAACTAACATTACAGTAAAATAAAACTAACATTACAGTGAAATAAAACCCTAACATTACAGTAAAATAAAACTAACATTACAATAAAATAAACCTAACATTACAGTAAAAAACCTAACATCACAGTAAAAAAAACTAACATTACAGTAAAAAAAACTAACATTACAGTAAAAAAAAACTAACATTACAGTAAAAAAACCTAACATTACAGTAAAAAAACCCTAACATTACAGTAAAATAAAAACCCTAACATTACGTAAAAAAACCTAACATTACAGTAAAAAAAAACTAACATTACAGTAAAAAAAACTAACATTACAGTAAAAAAAACCTAACATCACAGTAAAAAAAACCTAACATTACAGTAAAATAAAAACCCTAACATTACGTAAAAAAACCCTAACATTACAGTAACATAAAAACCCTAACTTTACATAAAAAAAACTTACATTACAGTAAAATAAAAACCCTAACTTTACGTAAAAAAAAACTTACATTACAGTAAAAAAAACTAACATTACAGTAAAGAAACCTAACATTACAGTAAAAAAAACAACAACCTAACATTACAGTAAAAAAACTAACATTACAGTAAAGAAACCTAACATTACAGTAAAAAAAAACAACAACCTAACATTACAGTAAAAAAAAACTAACATTACAGTAAAAAAACTAACATTACAGTAAAAAAAAACTAACATTACAGTAAAAAAACCTAACATTACAGTAAATAAAACCCTAACATTACAGTAAAAAAACCTAACATTACAGTAAAACAAAAAACATTACAGTAAAAAAAAACTAACATTACAGTAAAAAAAAACTAACATTACAGTAAAAAAACCTAATATTACAGTAAAAAAACCTAACATTACAGTAAAAAAACCTAACATTACAGTTAAAAAACAACAACCTAACATTACAGTAACAAAACTAACATTGCAGTAAAAAAACTAACATTACAGTAAAATAACCTGACTAAAGTAAAAAAACCTAACATTACAGTAAAAAAACTTACATTACAGTAAAAAAACCAACGTTACAGTAAAAAAAAACAACAACCTAACATTACAGTAAAATAAAAAACCTAACATTACAGTAAAATAAAAAAACTAACATTACAGTAAAATAAAAACCCTAACATTACATAAAAAAACATACATTACTGTAAAAAAAACTAACATTACGTAAAAAAAACATACATTACAGTAAAAAAACTAACATTACAGTAAAGAATCCTAACATTACAGTAAAAAAACAACAATCTAACATTACAGTAAAAAAACTAACATTGCAGTAAAAAAACTAACATTACAGTAAAATAACCTAACTAAAGTAAAAAAACCTAACATTACAGTAAAAAAAAAATAACATTACAGTAAAATAAAACTAACATTACAGTTATAAAACCTAACATTACAGTAAAATAAAACTAACATTACAGTAAAAAAAACTAACATTACAGTTAAAAAACCTAACATTACAGTTAAAAAACACTAACATTACATTAAAATAAAACTAACATTACAGTAAAAAAAACTAACATTACAGTAAAATAAAACCCTAACATTACAGTAAAAAAACTAACATTACAGTAAAAAAACCTAACATTACAGTAAAAAAACAACAAACTTACATTACAGTAAAAAAACTAACATTGCAGTAAAAAAACTAACATTACAGTAAAATAACCTAACTAAAGTAAAAAAACTAACATTACAGTAAAAAAAACTTAACATTACAGTAAAAAAAACTAACATTACAGTAAAATAAAACTAACATTACAGTTAAAAAACCTAACATTACAGTAAAAAAAAAAACTAACATTACAGTAAAATAAAACTAACATTACAGTTAAAAAACCTAACATTACAGTTAAAAAACACTAACATTACATTAAAATAAAACTAATATTACAGTAAAATAAAACTAACATTACAGTAAAAAAAACTAACATTACAGTAAAAAAACCCTAACATTACAGTAAAAACCCTAACATTACAGTAAAAAAACTAACATTACAGTAAAATAAAAACCCTAACATTACATAAAAAAATAACATTACAGTAAAGAAACCTAACATTACAGTAAAAAAACCAACAACCTAACATTACAGTAAAAAAAACTAACATTACAGTAAAAAAACTAACATTACGTAAAAAAAACCTAACATTACAGTAAAAAAACCCTAACATTACAGTAAAAACCCTAACATTACAGTAAAAAAAACTAACATTACAGTAAAATAAAAACCCTAACATTACATAAAAAAAACTAACATTACAGTAAAAAAACTAACATTACAGTAAAAAAACCCTAACATTACAGTAAAAACCCTAACATTACAGTAAAAAAAACTAACATTACAGTAAAATAAAAACCCTAACATTACATAAAAAAAACTAACATTACAGTAAAGAAACCTAACATTACAGTAAAAAAAACAACAACCTAACATTACAGTAAAAAAACCTAATACAGTAAAGAAACCTAACATTACAGTAAAAAAAACAACAACCTAACATTACAGTAAAAAACTAACTAACATTACAGTAAAAAAAACTAACATTACAGTAAAAAAACTAACATTACAGTAAAAAAACCTAACATTACAGTAAAAAACCTAACATTGCAGTAAAAAAACTAATATTACAGTAAAATAACCGAACATTACAGTAAAAAAAACAACAACCTAACATTACAGTAAAAAAAACTAACATTACAGTAAAGAAACCTAACATTACAGTAAAAAAAACAATAACCTAACATTACAGTAAAAAATCTAACATTACAGTAATAAAAACTAACATTACAGTAAAAAAAACTAACATTACAGTAAAAAATTGAACATTACAGTAATAAAAACTAACATTACAGTAAAAAAAACTAACATTACAGTAAAAAATCGAACATTACAGTAATAAAAACCTAACATTACAAAAAATAAAAAACACTAACCTTACAAAAAATAACAAATTACCAAAAATAAAAGTTATGCCTATTCTAATACCCCAAAATAAAAAACCCACCCAAAAATAAAAAAACCCTATTCTAAAAATAAACTACAAATAGCCCTTAAAAGGGCCTTTTTGTAGGGCATTACCCTAAAGTGATCCAATTAATCTAAAAAGTCCCCCCGAAAAGGGCATTTGGCTGAGCATTGCCCCTTTTGTTGCTCAGAGCAAAAAAAATCAACCTAATCTTAAAAAAAATACCAACCCAAAAAAACCCAAAAAACCTTACCAATAAACCCCAAGATGGCGCTCCATCTTCACCCTGGTGCCGGTGGAGGTGGCGGTAGTGGTTTTCATCTGGCGACCTTGAACACAGAGCCAGCCGTATACTGAATTTTGAATTTTTTTATTGGGGTACCCTTGCATTCCTATTGGCTGACTTGCATGTTCAAATTTAAATCAGCTAATAGAAAAAGCTATCATTCTATTTGCTGATTTGAATTTAAACATGCAAATTATCCAATAGGAATGCAAGGGTACCCCAATATAAGAGGACCTCTCTGTTCAAGGTTGTGAAATGAAAACCAATGCTGCCGCCCCCACTTCCGCCACCGGAAAGAAAATGGAGCGCTTCAGGGATGAAGATAGAGCGCTGCCGCCATCATCTTCGGTGAGTACCATTTTGGGGTTTAGCGGTAGTTTTCTTTTTTTGGGTGTTAAAAGGCCTATTTGTAGTTTATTTTCAGAATATTTTTTTGGGGGGGGGGTCATTTTGGGGTATTAGAATAGGCATAACCCTTTTTTTATTTTTGGTAATTTTTTGTTACTTTTCGTAAGGTTAGTGTTTTTAATTTTTTATAATGGTAGTTGGGTTTTTTCACTGTAATATAAGCTTTTTTTTAGTCTATTTTGGGTTAACTTAGGGGTTGTTAGGTTAGGTAGTTGGGAAGCGGTGTATATTAAAAAAAAAATATTTAATACAATATATTATAAAATATGTCCACTTTTGTTTCAAACTGTCTCTTTGGGAATAATCCTTTTTCTGCAGCACATTTTAAGATTTAAGTCCTTTTTTTATGATAACATTGTGTTAATTTTCAATGTCCCTAACACTGTGTAATTGTGCAGATGTATTTTCATATTCATTTCTTTTAATAACAACTTTGTTTTAGGATTTGGAATATATATATACAAAATCTTTTTATAAGATCAGAAATGTTCCACTGAGGTTTTATCACTATTATCATTACTATTACTATTAGACTGATGAGGCTTAAAATGAGTACATTGTTATACCAGATATATTGGTTTGAATATTTTTTTTTTTTAAGATGTCTTTTTATCTGTATTTATGTACTTATGTTGCACGTTGGTTTGGAGGTTGGCTTTGTTTCTGTACACAGCCGTTGATATGGCAACCATAATGGTTGCTTTTATTGATTGGCTGTGGCCAATATAAAGCTCTCCCTTACATGTAGGAGGCAAGGCCACCACTAGAAATTTTGGGGCCCCTGACTTAACCATTGATTAGGGCCCCACTCATCTTTGACATGTGCAATTCTTGACCAAGTGAGACTAAAACGTATATGCACTTTATTCTTAAGTGTAGTCAAACTTTAAAATGTTGTAAATGTAGTAACACCCAAACCCAGAAATACACAGACCCACTCATACACTGCAACACACACACACACTCACACATAAGGATTCACATATAGACACTCTAGCAGACACGCAAAGAAACACACTCAGACACAGAGACCCAAACAGACACTCAGCACTTGTTTACATTGACCTGACAAGTAATGAGGTAGACTACAGTTTTGTCAAAAAGGGAGATTTACAAAACCAAATATGGAGTACTGATTATCTTTTTGTCAAGGAAGATGCCAACTAAATGATGACAACAGCATGCTGTGGCTGAAAGGAAGGGCCCTGAACTGCCTAAACAATAATTTAAAGGTTAAATGGTGAATTGGTGACTTCCGGAAAGGTCTCATTAGTCTTAAAGTCTGTAGAAAGATGTGAATAATAAGTGTAAGATACACACACACACTCAAACACAAACTTGCACATACACCCAAGGAAACACTGACAGAGATAGCCTCATAAAACACACAAAGACATACACACACACAAAGACACCCACAGAAAACACGCAAAAACATACACACACAGAGAGACAACCACATAAAACACACAAATGCATACAAACACACACACTCTCTCACTGAGACATCCACAGAAAACACACAAAGACATACACACACTCTCACAGAGACACCCACAGAAAATGCACAGACATACACACACCCTCACAGAGACACCCACAGAAAACACACACCCTCACAGAGACATACACAGAAAACACAGACATACATACATACATACATACACACACCCACCCTCACAGAGACATCCACAGAAAACACAAAGACATGCACACCCACTATCACAGAGGCATCCATAGAAAATACACAAAGACATACATATATACACCCTCACAGAGACACCCATAGAAAAAGCACAAAGACATATGCACACACCCTCACAGACATCCACAGAAAATGCACAAAGACATACACACCCACCCTCACAGAGAGACCCACAGAAAAGAATACATACAAACTCATAGAAACACAAACAAAAGCACAAATACATAAACACAGACACCCACAGAAACACTCACATGAGGTAACATTTCTGCACATTGCATCCCCTAAATCAACAGTGTGTGACATGCATGATAAAAAAATTGCAGAAATTAAGAGATCACTTTTTAAAGAATTATATTTGTAAATGTGCATACAAAAATAATTCTGTGAATGAAAAATTGTACATTAATGATCTGAGTAGATGGCTAGATGAAGAAAAGTACTTTTAAAAGGTTGACATATGTTTGTTTTTGTTTCCCCATTTTCCCCAACCAAGAGCACCTCTTCAAATATAGTTTTTCTCCCTTTCCCTATTCTCCTTCCCATTACTACAGGATTGAGATTACATTGTTACCTGTGGGAGCTAGCTGGTGGGTTCTGATCAATCCAGCCTGCACGAATAGCACTGCATTATAGTGCACTCTCTGTGAGTATCCATCTATAGAGAGGGTGTTTTTTTGGGAGTGACATTTAATAATTTGTTGTAATATTCTGCACCATTGGAGCGCCTTCTTCTTTTTGTTTTTTATGTCCAGATTGTTTTTCCACATTCAAGAAGAGCTGACCCTGGTGAAGTGAAGTGTCTACCATCAACGATAGCCTGAGGAGGGCACCTTTGTCTTTTGCTACCATCGCTTGGATGGCTACAAATTGGTGACTTTACTATAAACTCTTTACATGACCTTTCAGTTTGAGTGGTAAATGTGATTGAGTTTGAGCGATCGCATTTACTTTCAACTTGTAATACAAGCACATATTACCACTCAACGCCTTGCATAAAAAATAAGGGAAGTGTAAAATACAGTGAGTTTGCGCCAACGAGTTTGCGGTAATTTTAACAGCCACTTGTAATATGGATTTAAGCCTTAAAGGGCCACTAAACCCAAAATCTTTTTTTCATGATTCAGATAGAGAATACAAATGTAAACAACATTACAATTTACTTCTATTATTTATTTTGCTTCATTTTTTAGATATCCTTAGTTGAAGAAAAATCAATGCACATGGGTGAGCCAATCACACGAGGCTTCTATGTGCAGCAACCAATCAGCAGCTACTGAGCATATCTAGATATGCTTTTCAGCAAAGAATAGCAAGAGAATAAAACAAATTAGATAATAGAAGTAAATTAGAAAGATGTTTAAAATTGCATCCTCTTTCTAAATCATCAAAAAAAAAATGTGAGTTTAATGTCCCTTTAAGAACCCTGCAATCTCACAATTGTGTTTACGCTCCTAGAGCTAACGATAGCGCTCAACTTGTAATCTAGCCTTTACTTGGCAGTTGTCAATATAATGGCAGGGATAACAAGAGATCTGTGATGGTTGAACTTTTTATCCAATATATATAATAAATAACCCCTTAACTAATTAAGGGCTAGATTACAACTGGAGAGCTAATTTGTCTCATGTCGGTAAACCATTACAGGTGGTTGGTTATTTCTACTGCGAGCTCATGGTAGCAATTAGCACTCCAAAAATTAACCAAAGATCAGATCTCTGGTTAATTGTCAAAATGTCCCTTAATTTCCCCCAAAATTCAGTGTAGTGTAGTTTATTAAAATAAAAAAAGAGTAGCATTTAAAAAAATAATAATAATAACTACATGAAGCAGCTATGAGGGGTTAAAGTAAGCGGGTCTGGGGTCTGCCTTTACATTGTAGTCTACGGGAACTGCGTGTTTCCTGTAAATATATATATGTGCTTATATACATATATATTTATGTGTTAATATGTGTATATACACATATAAACACATAAATATATATGTATATATTCATATACATACTGTATATATTTAAATTTGCTGCCCACCACTGCGCAACCTAGCCCCTTCACTGCACTATGTTGTCATGCTGTGTCATCTATATTTTGCGCTCCACTTGTAATCTAGCCCTAAATGCAGTTGTGAAGGTTTGAATGGGCCAAATATTAAAACCTACAGCACATTATACTGATCAGCATTGGTCGAGAAATGGGGTATTTTGATATGTAATAATATTGACAGTTTCTCTAAGATGCTACAACAAATGTGAAATATTTGTGTCTGGTCTTCTTGCTTCACCCTTAGATTTTCTTTTCCACTTAAGAGCTCATCTTCTCCCTCTCTCTCTCTCTCTCTCTCTCTATTCTATTAATTCTTTATCTCTGTATTATTCCTATATTTAAACAATGGTTTAAATGACTTTTTGATGGCTTTCATAACCTCTCTATTTCTTAAGCTATAGACTAGTGGATTTAACACTGGAACCACAGCAATATACAGTAAGGAGAGAATTATATCTAGTTTCTGTGAATTTTCAGACTTTGGTTTCATGTTCATACTTAGAGAGGTCCCATAAAATAACATGACAACCATGAGATGTGAGGAACAGCTGGAGAACATCTTACTTCTTCCTCCTGAGGTCTGAATCTTCAGGATGGTCGATATGATATACATATAGGAGATTATGATGAGTATAAAAGGACAACATCCCACTAACGCACCAACAATACTTGTAAACATTATAATGTTTGTGGTGTCACTGCAAGAGATCTTTATCACAGTTTGGGGATCACAAAAGAAATGGTTAATGTCTTGTACATCACAGAATGCCAAGTTAATCAAGAACAAAGTAAAAAATAACGATGCAAGGATTCCAAGAAACCAGGAGACAGTGGCTAAAAGGATGCACAGCGTTTTGTTCATAATGAGTAAATAATTTAGAGGAACACATATAGCCACATAGCGGTCATAAGCCATGGAAGTCAATAAAAAGAATTCTACAGCAAGACATAATGCAAAGAAAGACATCTGTCCAATACAGCTTGTGATAGAAATGCTGGTATCTCTGGTGACAATGGTGACCAGTACTTTGGGTAAAACCGTAGAGACGTATACAATTTCGTCAACTGACAGATTGCACAGGAAGAAATACATTGGTGTGTGAAGTTGAGACACCAGGCACACAGCTGTAGTAATCATTAGGTTACCAAGCACAGCCAGCAGATACATGATAAAAACTCCTGTACATACTACAGCTTGGTTGTTTGTGGTAGCAAAAAATGACACTAGGAAGAATTCTGTTAGTGATGTGTTGTTTGTTACAGTTGCACTTGGGGTATTTCCTTTTGTAAAGGGGAGAAATAAATGGTTATTTGTCATGGAGATTTCTGTAAATATTACAGTTACTTGTGTTCTGAATCTTTATTGGTTTATTAAGTTTATAGAACAAAAAGAAACAATGCATTCACAGTATATTTACTGAAAAGTTAATTAAAATCATAGTAAACACCTTGTACTTACTGTAGAAAATACAAGGAGACATAAGCACCACATGGCCTAGCACTGGATATATTCTTATGAGAAACTGTCAAATATATTTTACACTCACATTTGTTGAAGCACCCCTTGGTGCAAGTGAAGCAGGCTGGAATCAAACAGTCATCCAGCAGACTGACCTCCAGTGTGGCTCCAACTCCAGTTACACAGGATCTGATATCCCAGTATGTGGTGACCCAAGGTTCAGCTCAAAGTCCAATTGCACAGGATACGATACCCCAGCAAAATAAGCACAAGAAAACAGGTGTGCAGTAAAAAGGATGGTATACAGGCGAGAAATAAGTGTAGCAAAACATACTTTATTGGGGGGGCGTGTCTGACCATCGGCTAAGATAGCTGCTTTCTAGTTCTGGCTGATAGAAGGAGAAGATAAAACCACTGTTTACCTCTCCATTTGCCGCAAATCTAGTATCTTTTTCAGGACATATTGCAAGTGAATACTTGTGGAGCAGATTTCCATTTTTCTTATACTAGTTCTCAGCCCTGCAGCCTGATATAGATGTTGTGCACAGTGGAGGCCTGATCACAGCTTGGAGCCATATCTACCCCCCCTCTATCCTGAATACTCAGAATTACCAGTCATTTGTACTGAAGTAAGAAAACTTTGGGAAGGTTAAACTATTTGATATTGCTTGAATAAGCTGCGTAACGATTATCACCTGACAGAAAGGCAGTGGCAACCAGGGATATTACGCTAAAATAGCTCTGTTTCTACTATCAACATGGCGACAAGTGTTGACTTGATCCTAGAAGAACTGCGTCTCATTATGGAAGCACAGTTTAACAGTCTCATCGGAGACATAGAAGCACTGTTTTCACCGCTACTTGATACAACTTTGGACATAGAGACATCATCGGCTGTGCCAGATGCATTACAGGAAGAGGCCCCTGCGACTCATGGAGGGCCGCTGCTACACACCCCTGAGCTGTCTCCTGAGCTCTATCTCCCAGTGGCTAAAACTGAGGCGATACGATGGCGGTTAGAGAATACAGTACAGACGGAGTATCTGGAGTCTTGGCAGCAGTCAGACAAAACTGTAGCAGAGCTGCAGAGAAGACCGCTTCATCTTACCTTTTTAGGACCTACTGATCGGATGGTCGTCTGCCTGAACTTGGACCGTTTGCCATCCTTGCCGGCACCTGTGAGAAAAGTGAGGGGCCAGCTGTTGTTGTTCTTGTTTTTTTGGGGCCAGTATCGGATCGGAGGGAAGGCATTATTGGAGCTGAATTTTTGGCACTGGCAGGTTTTTCATGCAGGATATGTTTCCCCAGCTACTGATGGCAGTACTGTTAGACAGGGTGTGGGCTAAAGTGAGATATAAGACCTAGGATTAAGTGGTAATACCACACATATTAACACTTTAAATAGAGTAATAGCTTGCTACGTATTGAGAAATTGCTGCAAAATGTTTGTTTCCTATTCAGCGATATTATAACTGCTATCTGAATGAGGACAGTAAAGTCTGAGACTCCGCTGCTGGCTAAAATCAATCTACACTTATATAATTAATATGTGTATTCACTGTCAAAATGAGTGCGTCTAGGACTGTTAATTTATCTCTGTTTAATTTTCTACTGTAAGGCATTTGTGCCACATAGCCTCAAGTGTAATTGAGACAAGCTGGAACTCTATGGTTTAATAATTAGGCAATAGGTTATAATTACTCTAACATCCACATATTCTATTTTTTCAGAGGTCGCACCCAGTACATGTGAATAGTGCTCTCAGACTGATCCCATAATAGGTGTGAATAGTTAATTACTATTATAGTATTTTGCACGTTTTGCAGGGTAGTTTTAGTCCCAACTACTTAGGGTGACAAAGCATAGACCATAGGATTTATAGACCTAGATATCATTTTCACGAGTGTTGCATTTGTGAATATTTACTGATTGTTCCCGTTTTTCCAATATCTTTATAGTGTAGAGTAGTATTAATAACTAAGCACTGCCGAGGTGCTGTCTGTGGCCGAGATGGCACAATCTTAATTTATTAATCGAGCCAGGTAGCTACTCATAGATATACTTATACACTACACAGAGTTTCCCTCGACCTTCACTCCCTGAAACTTAAATGTATAACTCAAGATTTCCAGCAGTCATTTATTTAGACGGGTCAATGTACACAAATGTTTTTGGAGATCTCGTCTTGTTAAGATATAATTGCAAGCTTCAGTGCAGTGAGAAAGAACTACACAATATCCTACGTTTCTATTGTTGCTTATTTCTTTTTGACTAAGATCCATAGTGCTCCTATCCCATTTTATTTTATTTGAGCAAATTTATATAGTAGGGCTTACATATGGCTCTATATGTTGCATACTTGTTAACTTTATATGTATAAAGACAAATTTAGATACTAGGGCTCATCATATGTCCACAACTACACATTATATAAAACAAGAAAAGCGAGGTTTTATGTTGGGACCCAAGAGTGGCCTCATTCTGACCATTATTGCCTTCTGTATTTTTTGTTTCTTTCTACTTTGTTATACTGCAGGGTCCAAAAGTGGCCCTATGTGTCATTTAGAGGGCATAGAGTTATTTTCCGGCAAGCTTTTTATCCCCTTATAATCTTCAATATTTTCATATGACCACGATATGTTTATCCAATATGACTTACGGTGTATCTAATGTTGGCAAGAACAATATGTTTTGATTTCACTGTTGTTTATTTTATGTTTGTATACCGGAATTAAACCTCAATAAAAAAAAACATACTTTATTAAAACAAAGGTAAAAACAAGCAACGCGTTTCTCAGTCAGACAATGACTGTTTCATCAGGCTTAAGCCTGGGATATCAGATCCTGTGTAATTGGAGTTGGAGCCACACCGGAGGCCAGTCTGCTGGGTGACTGATTGATTCCAGCCTGCTTCACTTGCACCAAGGGGTGCTTAAACAAATGTGAGTTTAATATATCTTTGACACTTTCTCATAAGAATATATCCAGTGCTAGGCTATGTGGCACTTCTGTCTCCTTGTATTTTCTACAGATTGCTGAATTTGGATCCTGGCCTTGGATCCTACTATAGATAGCAGCCTGGACCTGGAATTTTCTCATTACATAGAATAATTTATGTAACACCTTCTTATCCTGTTATATGGGACTTGGACTTTTTATCATTATTATTATTTTCATTATATTTTATTATCTCACCACTTTTATTATTTGTGATTTCTTTTAATAATTGTTTATTGAAAGGGTTGAGTCGTGTTTTAGATGCATTGTATCACAGTATATTATATAGCTATATAGCACTAACTATACCAAGGTTTGCCATACGGCACTTATTTATCCAAAGGCACCCCCCTATATATATTTTTACCTTGTACTTACATCTGTCTTGCTATAGAATAATGTCATCCAAGTCAAACATTTTTTAAAACAAGCTAACATCTTGTTTGCTACAATTGCTTTTCATAGCCAAATTCCACCCACCATCTGCGCATTTTGAGGAGACAATCTGAGCTTGACCCTGCAACAGACAAGGCTAACCATGGTGATTATGTTAGAATAAAATGCATTGTTTTGTGGTTGTTACCTGCAAAATTTAATTAGGGAAATATATGCAGCAGGGTTAGCCTTGAGACGTCTGCAAGGTAAATTTATTTAGAGATAAATTACATGGAAAGGGGCAACATAAATAAGGAAAGCATACTGCAAAGTTATTTTTCTACCCATAAATATTTTATGTTAAAATAAGGTGTCTATTGTCCCTTTAATGATAAAAATAACACAATTATAAAAGAGAAACACAAATATAACCAGAATCTTGTGTTTCTATCAAGGTTTATGAAAATCGATGATACAATCCCCTTGTAAAGTTTGTGATACTTATGTTTTTGTGGATTACTGTTAAAGTACATTTTGTGTGTTTAAGTACATTTGCAGATATAATATTATTATTATTATCAGGTATTTGTAGAGTGCCAACAGATTCTGCAGTGCTATGAACATAGGTGGTATACAAAAAACAAAATGCTTAATCTTATAATGCTTTCAATTTCATTTTTTTTCCTACTTCAGATGACAGCTCTTATTATGGTTTGAAATGACTTTAAAAAGAAAGCAAATAACACAAGTCAGTTTTTGTATTGTTAATAACTAATATAAAGCTGGGAGCATCAGTATTTAGTGACTACACAGCTCATGGTTAGAATTGTCAGATTTCAGCACCACCAGTTTATGGACAGCTCCCTGCAGTTGTCTATCATCCTATAGGAATATACAGAGATAGAGCCATATGAATGGGCAGCAGTTTACATTCAGACTAAGCTGCATAACTCAGATCAACTCTAAAATTTAGGAAAATTAGCTTTGGTTTAGAATTCACCTGACCTCTGTGTTTATTTGTTAAACTGCAGAAATAAATACAGGGAGTGCAGAATTATTAGGCAAATGAGTATTTTGACCACATCATCCTCTTTATGCATGTTGTCTTACTCCAAGCTGTATAGGCTCGAAAGACTACTACCAATTAAGCATATTAGGTGATGTGCATCTCTGTAATGAGAAGGGGTGTGGTCTAATGACATCAACACCCTATATCAGGTGTGCATAATTATTAGGCAACTTCCTTTCCTTTGGCAAAATGGGTCAAAAGAAGGACTTGACAGGCTCAGAAAAGTAAAAAATAGTGAGATATCTTGCAGAGGGATGCAGCACTCTTAAAATTGCAAAGCTTCTGAAGCGTGATCATCGAACAATCAAGCGTTTCATTCAAAATAGTCAACAGGGTCGCAAGAAGCGTGTGGAAAAACCAAGGCGCAAAATAACTGCCCATGAACTGAGAAAAGTCAAGCGTGCAGCTGCCAAGATGCCACTTGCCACCAGTTTGGCCATATTTCAGAGCTGCAACATCACTGGAGTGCCCAAAAGCACAAGGTGTGCAATACTCAGAGACATGGCCAAGGTAAGAAAGGCTGAAAGACGACCACCACTGAACAAGACACACAAGCTGAAATGTCAAGACTGGGCCAAGAAATATCTCAAGACTGATTTTTCTAAGGTTTTATGGACTGATGAAATGAGAGTGAGTCTTGATGGGCCAGATGGATGGGCCGTGGCTGGATTGGTAAAGGGAAGAGAGCTCCAGTCCGACTCAGACGCCAGCAAGGTGGAGGTGGAGTACTGGTTTGGGCTGGTATCATCAAAGATGAGCTTGTGGGGCCTTTTCGGGTTGAGGATGGAGTCAAGCTCAACTCCCAGTCCTACTGCCAGTTTCTGGAAGACACCTTCTTCAAGCAGTGGTACAGGAAGAAGTCTGCATCCTTCAAGAAAAACATGATTTTCATGCAGGACAATGCTCCATCACACGCGTCCAAGTACTCCACAGCGTGGCTGGCAAGAAAGGGTATAAAAGAAGAAAATCTAATGACATGGCCTCCTTGTTCACCTGATCTGAACCCCATTGAGAACCTGTGGTCCATCATCAAATGTGAGATTTACAAGGAGGGAAAACAGTACACCTCTCTGAACAGTGTCTGGGAGGCTGTGGTTGCTGCTGCACGCAATGTTGATGGTTAACAGATCAAAACACTGACAGAATCCATGGATGGCAGGCTTTTGAGTGTCCTTGCAAAGAAAGGTGGCTATATTGGTCACTGATTTGTTTTTGTTTTGTTTTTGAATGTCAAAAATGTATATTTGTGAATGTTGAGATGTTATATTGGTTTCACTGGTAAAAATAAATAATTGAAATGGGTATATATTTGTTTTTTGTTAAGTTGCCTAATAATTATGCACAGTAATAGTCACCTGCACACACAGATATCCCCCTAAAATAGCTATAACTAAAAACAAACTAAAAACTACTTCCAAAACTATTCAGCTTTGATATTAATGAGTTTTTTGGGTTCATTGAGAACATGGTTGTTGTTCAATAATAAAATTAATCCTCAAAAATACAACTTGCCTAATAATTCTGCACTCCCTTTATATATCTTTGTAATATGTCAGTGCAGGGCTTCTTCTGATTCTTAGGAAGCAATTAAGATTCTCAACACTGTACCATATGCTTTATGTTATACATATAATCTGCATGTTACAGAACTGTAGTCAGCATTTTACTGAAATCTATAAACTGAACAAAGAACCAGCAGGTAAATAATAATCACTCATCTGTCAGATTCTATCAGTTAAATAGTGTAAATCAAGTGCAACTTGTTTTGACATTTGAGGAATACATTTAAGCTACAACTGCTAAAGGGGACTGTCAGTATTATCCTAATAGACAACAACTTATTATTATCATATTTATAGCCCTTTTCCAAACAAAGAGATACATTTACATCTGCTATCAATATAGACACGTGCACACTCCTGAGCCTTACTAGTTTTACTCTTTAATAAAAGATACAAAAAGAACAAAGCAAATTTGATAACAGATGTAAGTTGTAACGTTATTTAAAATTGCCTGCTCTATCTGAGTCATGAAAGTTTAATTTTGACTTTACTGTCCCTTTAAATAGTGTAAATCTATTGCAACTGCATTTGACATTTGTAAACCAATTTAAGATAGAACATCTGAATATTATCTGTATTATCCTGATGGCTAAATATATATTTATAAAGCACTACAATGCTCTGCAGTTCTGTGTACGTGACCAGAGGGGTATACAGTACATTACAGATAGACTTGATGAGACAACTTGATACAGGAGGAGGAGGCTTTGGTCAGAAGAGCTTGCAATCTAGAGTTAAGAGAGACATGAAACCCCACATTTCTATTTCATGATTCAGTGCACACAGTTTAAAATAATCTAGTTTAATTCTACTATCACGTTTGTTAATAAAAGCACATTGTACAGTTTTTGTGTGCACGTTAAATAAACAGTCATTACAAATGGTTAATGCTCCCACGAGCTTCCGGTAGCACTTTGCACTAAGTGTAATCAATCAGAGGTCAGACCTATGGTTAATTAAAAAAATGTCCCCCAAATAAAGTGTACAGTTCCTTTATTAAAATAAATTATATTAGCATCTTTATTTTGTTAAAATGCACAAAGCAGTAATAAGGGGTTAAAGTGAGGGGATGTGGGGTGTTAGTGTCTATGGGGACTGTGTTTTAAACTGCAATTAGATATGTATATGCTTATATACTGTACATATCTATTTATGTGTTAATATGTGTAAATACACATGTAAACACACACACACACACACATATATATATATATATATATATATATATATATATATATATATATATATATATACAGGGCAGTCATCATGGGGTGACAGGGGTGACTCCTGTCAGGGGCCCAATGGGCCAGTGGGGCCCCATGAGGCAAGAACAACTAAAAAAATATATATATTTTTTTTTAATTTTGGCAACCATCAGTGGGTACTACAGCAGAATGGGAAATGTTATTACAAGGAGAAAAGTATTTGAGAGGATTTCTGAGTGTGCACTAAACCACTATGCACAGTGTGAGACAGACTTGGCACTTTGTTTGTACAGTGTGTGCCTGAGTCAGACGGCAGATCACTTTCATTTGCAGAGGAGGTAGGACTTACTTAGTAAATGTTTTTTTATTTCTTTGTGCAATTTCAGATTGTAACTTCAGTGTGGTAGTAGTTGTATGGTGAGGCCAGGAGTCCATAAAAACACATTTTTTTAGCAGCAGTGTATTTATGATTATTTGACAATGCTGTAGAAATTCTATATTTAAAGCCATGCAGCAATGTTTCCTCCTCAATACACAAATGGTAGGTGCCCTTTTGGCAGATATAAGTTTTTTAATTAATATACAGTATATATATATATATATATATATATATATATATATATATATATATATATATATATATATATATATATGTATATTACATTCCAGTTTACATTCCAGTTTACTGCCCCTTTATGCAAGGACTTAAATGTTATACTCTCAGTGTTTGAAATGAGACAGGTTAACTTAAAACTGTTCAGTTTACACTACAGCTGACTTAATTTTTAAATACATACAAACAAGCCTAAATCCTGCATTTAACCAGATCTAATGGTATGAGTACCACAGCTCATGGTTCCACCAAGACCATATAGAGTACAGCATTTTCAAAATCCATAAGTACAGCTGACAGATGGGAACATTTGTACACTATAATTGAAGAGGTGCTCTTGGTTGGGGAAAATGGGGAAACAAAAACAAACATATATCAACCTTTTAAAACTTTTCTTCATCTAGCTATCTACCCAGATCATTAATGTACAATTTTGAATTCACAGAATTATTTTTGTATGCACGTTTACAAATATGATTCTTTAAAAAGTGATCTCTTAATTTCTGCAATTTTTTTTATCATGCATGTCACACACTGTTGATTTAGGGGATGCAATGTGCAGAAATGTTACCTCCTGTGAGTGTCTGTGTTTATGTCTTTGTGCTTTTGTTTGTGTCTCTATGAGTGTGTATGCATTTTTTTCTCAGGTTCTCTCTGTGAGGGTGGGTGTGTATGTATTTGTGCATTTTCTGTGGATGTCTGTAAGGGTATGTGCGTATGTCTTTATGCTTTTTCTATGGGTGTCTCTGTGAGGGTGTATATATGTATGTCTTTGTGTATTTTCTCTGGATGCCTCTGTGAGGGTGGGTGTGCATGTATCTGTGTTTTCTGTGGATGTTTGTTTCTTTGAGGGTGAGTGTGTGTATGTATGTATCTCTGTGTTTTCTGTGGATGTCTCTGTGAGGGTGTGTGTTTTCTGTGGGTGTCTCTGTGAGGGTGTGTGTATTTCTGTGCATTTTCCGTGGGTGTCTCTGTGAGAGTGTGTGTATGTCTTTGTGTGTTTTCTGTGGATGTCTCAGTGAGAGTGTGTGTGTATGTATGTATTTGTGTGTTTTATGTGGTTGTCTCTCTGTTTGTGTATGTCTTTGTGTGTTTTCTGTGGGTGTCTCTTTGTGTGTGTGTATGTCTTTGTGTGTTTTCTGAGGCTGTCTCTTTCAGTGTTTCCTTGGGTGTATGTGCAAGTTTGTGTTTGAGTGTGTGTGTCCATTGTCTTCCTTTTTAGGACATTTTGACCTTACACTGATTATTCAAATCTTTCTACAGACTTTAAGACTAATGAGACCTTTCCGGAAGTCACCAATCCACCATTTAACCATACACTTATTGTTTAGGCAGTTCAGGGCCCATCCTTTCAGCCACTGCATGCTGTTGTCATCATTTAGTTGGCATCTTCCCTGACAAAAAGATAATCAGAACTCCATATTTGGTTTTGTAAATCTCCCTTTTTGACAAAACTGTTGCCTACCTCATTACGTGTCAGGTCAATGTAAACAAGTGCCGAGTGTCTGTTTGGGTCTCTGTGTCTGAGTGTGTTTCTTTGCGTGTCTGCTAGAGTGTCTATATGTGAATCCTTATGTGTGAGTGTGTGTATGTGTTTCAGTGTATGAGTTTGTCTGTGTGTTTCTGTGTTTGGGTGTTACTACATTTACAACATTTTCAAGTTTGACTACACTTAAGAATAAAGTGCATATACGTTCTAGTCACTTGGTCAAAAATTGCACATGTCAAAGAGGGGGGGGGGGGGGGGCTGATCAATGGTTAAGTCAGGGGCCCCAAAATTTCTAGTGGCGGCCCTGTATATATACATTAATATGCATATATATTTTAAATTTGCTGGCCAACATGTGGGACATAACCCCTGCTAGGTAATTTAAAGAAAAAGACTGATGAATTTGGTCATTACATTTTCATTTCCTTTCAATTTAGTTGGTGCATTCGCTCAGATAATTATTTTGTGAAATTAATATCTATTTTTCATTATGAATTTGCATTCATAACAAAATAATTGCACATGACTATATGCTACTGTAATTGGTAGTTTCCCTATAGCATTAGAATATATTACAGTATAATATTACACTATAGTATTATACACTGTTATATATGTTACTGTAATTGTCAGTATTCTTATAGCATTATAGTATATTACAGTATAATATTACACTATAGTATTATACACTGTTATATATGTTACTGTAATTGTCAGTATTCTTATAGCATTATAGTATATTACTGTATAATATTACACTATAGTATTATACACTGTGTTATATATGTTACTGTAATTGTCAGTATTCCTATAGCATTATAGTCTATTACAGTATAATATTACACTATAGTATTATACACTATGTTATATATGTATTACTGTAATTGTCAGTATTCCTATAGCATTATAGTATATTACAGTATAATATTACACTATAGTATTATACACTGTTATATATGTTACTGTAATTGTCAGTATTTCTATAGCATTATAGTATATTACAGTATAATATTACACTACAGTATATACACTGTGTTATATATGTTACTGTAATTGTCAGTATTCCTATAGCATTATAGTATATTACAGTATAATATTACACTATAGTATTACACACTGTGTTATATATGTTACTGTAATTGTCATTAGTCCTATAGCATTATAGTATATTACAGTATAATATTACCCTATAGTATTATACACTATGTTATATATGTTACTGTAATTAGCAGTATTCCTATAGCATTACAATATATTACAGTATAATATTACACTATAGTATTATACACTGTGTTATATATGTTACTGTAATTGTCAGTATTCCTATAGCATTATATTACAGTATAATATTACACTATAGTATTATACACTGTGTTATGTGTGTTACTGTAATTGTCAGTATTCCTATAGCATTATAGTATATTACAGTATAATATTACACTATAGTATTATACACTGTGTTATAAATGTTACTGTAATTGTCAGCATTCCTATAGCATTATAGTATATTACAGTATAATATTACTTTATAGTATTATACACTGTGTTATATATGTTACTGTAATTGTCAGTATTCCTATAGCATTATAGTATATTACAGTATAATATTACACAATAGTATTATACACTGTGTTATATATGTTACTGTAATTGTCATTAGTCCTATAGCATTATAGTATATTACAGTATAATATTACACTATAGTATTATACACTGTGTTATATATGTTACTGTAATTGTCAGTATTCCTATAGCATTATAGTATATTACAGTATAATATTACACAATAGTATTATACACTGTGTTATATATGTTACTGTAATTGTCATTAGTCCTATAGCATTATAGTATATTACAGTATAATATTACACTATAGTATTATACACTGTGTTATATATGTTACTGTAATTGTCAGTATTCCTATAGCATTATAGTATATTACAGTATAATATTACACTATAGTATTATACACTGTGTTATATATGTTACTGTAATTGTCAGTATTCCTATAGCATTATAGTATATTACAGTATAATATTACACTATAGTATTATACACTGTGTTATATATATTACTGTAATTGTCAGTATTCCTATAGCATTATATTATATTACAGTATAATATTACACTATAGTATTATACACTGTGTTATATATGTTACTGTAATTGTCAGTATTCCTATAGCATTATAGTATATAACAGTATAATATTACACTATAGTATTATACACTGTGTTATATATGTTACTGTAATTGTCAGTATTCCTATAGCATTATAGTATATTACAGTATAACATTACACTATAGTATTATACACTGTTATATATGTTACTGTAATTGTCAGTATTCCTATAGCATTATAGTATATTACAGTATAATATTACACAATAGTATTATACCCTGTGTTATATATGTTACTGTAATTGTCAGTATTCCTATAGCATTATAGTATATTACAGTATAATATTACACTATAGTATTATACACTGTGTTATAAATGTTACTGTAATTGTCAGTATTCCTATAGCATTATAGTATATTACAGTATAATATTACATTATAGTATTATACACTGTGTTATATATGTTACTGTAATTGTGAGTATTCCTATAGCATTATAGTATATTACAGTATAATATTACACTATAGTATAATACACTGTTATATGTTACTGTAATTGTCAGTATTCCTATAGCATTATAGTATATTACAGTATAATATTACACTATAGTATTATACACTGTGTTATATAAGTTACTGTAATTGTCAGTATTCCTATAGCATTATAGTATATTACAGTATAATATTACACTATAGTATTATACACTGTGTTATATATGTTACTGTAATTGTCAGTATTCCTATAGCATTATAATATATTACAGTATAATATTACAATATAGTAGTATACACTGTATTATATATGTTACTGTAATTGTCAGTATTCCTATAGCATTATAGTATATTACAGTATGATATTACACTATAGTATTATACACTGTGTTATATATGTTACTGTAATTGTCACTATTCCTATAGCATTATAGTATATTACAGTATATTGTACTATAGTATTATACACTGCATTAAATATGTTACTGTAATTGTCAGTATTCCTATAGCATTATAGTATATTACAGTATAATTATACACTATAGTATTATACACTGTGTTATATATGTTACTGTAATTGTCAGTATTCCTATAGCATTATAGTAAATTACAGTATAACATTACACTATAGTATTATAAACTGTGTTATATATGTTACTGTAATTGTCAGTATTCCTATAGCATTATAGTATATTACAGTATAATATAACACTATAGTATTATACACTGTGTTATATATATTACTGTAATTAGCAGTATGCCTATAGCATTATAGTATATTACAGTATAATATTACACTATAGTATTATACACTGTGTTATATATGTTACTGTAATTGTCAGTATTCCTATAGCATTATAGTATATTACAGTATAATATTACACTATAGCATTATACACTGTGTTATATATGTCTATTTTATGTTTTTATTTTTTATTTATTTTCATCTGATATCTTAAATAAGAGAATATTTTTTATCTACTAAATTAATCTTTTACTCTTTAGCTGCAGATCATAACCTCTTGTTCTATCATATATAAGACACACATGACCTAATTAGTATAATAAAAAAGTAATATCCCTGTTACAAAGTAAGAGGTGCCTAGACAGAGAATATCATTACATCTGCTATCAGTATAGCTAAATATAAATGCAGAGTGTAATTACTATATATAATATTTGAGAAGAAAAAATATCCATCAATGTTTCTAATGCTAAAGATAATTTTTATTAATTATTTTTTCAATATTAGTGCAGCTTTTATACTGAGAGCTTTATATATGAATGAATTATACCATGAATTAAAATACCATTTTTGTTGAGCATGAAAATAAATAACAATGCCCAAGGCAGTAATAGTATAACCTTCCATGTGAGTTTCATATTATTTTGCAATCTTTTCAATAGCATAACAGTGTAAGATATATATGTGACGGTGTGATATGCTGCCTAATTCCCAGGCATGCAGTAAACTAACAGTGTAAGATATATATGTGTGACGGTGTGATATGCTGGCTAATTCCCAGGCATGCAGTAACATAACAGTGTAAGATATATATGTGTGACGGTGTGATCTGCTGGCTAATTCCCAGGCATGCAGTAACATAACAGTGTAAGATATATATGTGTGACGGTGTGATATGCTGCCTAATTCCCAGGCATGCAGTTTCCTTTCTTTTAAATCAAAACATTATTTCTATTTGAATTAAACATTACATTTTGCAGATTATTACACTTAGTGTATAGAATAATCTGTACCTTCCCCAATATCTATCTATATATCTATAGCTATCATCTATCATCTATCTATCTATCTATCTATCTATCTATCTCTATCTATATATCATCTACTGTATCTATCTATCTATCTATCTATCTATCTATAGATCTATCACTATCTATCTATCTATCTATCTGTCTATCTATCCATCTATATATCTATCTATCTATTATCTATCTATCTATCTATCTATCTATTATGTATCATCTACCTCTATCTATCTATCTATCTATCTATCTATCATCTATCTATCTATCTATTATGTATCATCTATCGATCTATTATCTATCTATCTTTCTATCTATTATGTATCATCTACCTCTATCTATCTATCTATCTATCTATCTATCTATTTTTCTATCTATTTATTTATCTATCTATCTATCTATCTGTTTGACTGTCTGCCTATCCTTTCATGGCACATAATTATATTTTGCATTAAAAGAAACATTACCTGTTAATCCTGCAGATTTTGCCATAGCTGATAGAATCCCTGTCTGTGAGAGAGCGATAAAACTAGTAGCTATATGAAGCTTTTCCTCAGATCTCTAGAGAGGATCCCAGAGGAGACTTTACAAGTTAGACTCACATCTGCCTGTAGAGTTTTTATAACTGATGAAACTTTTTATAACTTAGAGATAATAAAGATCACATATTGTTATGTTTACAGGACTTTATGTTTTTAAACAAACTTGAGAAGCAAATTGAAAGGTACTAAACTGTACTAATATATAATGGTTACATAGTACTATTTATTATATAGGTCTGGAATACAAGTGACGCACAATCGTTAGCATGTGGTGCATTACATAGTACTATTTATTATATAGGCCTAGAATACAAGTGACGCACAATCGTTAGTATGTGGTGCGTTACATAGAACTATTTATTATATAGACCTAGAATACAAGTGAAACACAATCATTAGCATGTGGTGCGTTACATAGTACTATTTATTATATAGGCCTAGAATACAAGTGACGCACAATCGTTAGCATGTGGTGCGTTACATAGTACTATTTATTATATAGGCCTAGAATACAAGTGACGCACAATCGTTAGTATGTGGTGCGTTACATAGAACTATTTATTATATAGACCTAGAATACAAGTGAAACACAATCATTAGCATGTGGTGCGTTACATAGTACTATTTATTATATAGGCCTAGAATACAAGTGACGCACAATCGTTAGTATGTGGTGCGTTACATAGAACTATTTATTATATAGACCTAGAATACAAGTGAAACACAATCATTAGCATGTGGTGCGTTACATAGTACTATTTATTATATAGGTCTAGAATACAAGTGACGCACAATCGTTAGTATGTGGTGCGTTACATAGTACTATTTATTATATAGGTGTAGAATACAAGTGAAGCACAATCGTTAGCATGTGGTGCGTTACATAGTACTATTTATTATATAGGTCTAGAATACAAGTGAAGCACAATCGTTAGCATGTGGTGCGTTACATAGTACTATTTATTATATAGGTGTAGAATACAAGTGAAGCACAATCGTTAGCATGTGGTGCGTTACATAGTACTATTTATTATATAGGTCTAGAATACAAGTGACGCACAATCGTTAGCATGTGGTGCGTTACATAGTACTATTTATTATATAGGCCTAGAATACAAGTGAAGCACAATCGTTAGCATGTGGTGCGTTACATAGTATTATTTATTATATAGGTCTAGAATACAAGTGACGCACAATCGTTAGCATGTGGTGCGTTACATTGTACTATTTATTATATAGGCCTAGAATACAAGTGACGCACAATCATTAGCATGTGGTGTGTTACATAGTATTATTTATTATATAGGCCTAGAATACAAGTGAAGCACAATCATTAGCATGTGGTGCGTTACATAGTACTATTTATTATATAGGCCTAGAATACAAGTGACGCAAAATCATTAGCATGTGGTGCGTTACATAGTACTATTTATTATATAGGCCTAGAATACAAGTGATGCACAATCAGTAGCATGTGGTGCGTTACATAGTACTATTTATTATATAGGCCTATAATACAAGTGACGCACAATCGTTAGCATGTGGTGCGTTACATTGTACTATTTATTATATAGGCCTAGAATACAAGTGAAGCACAATCATTAGCATGGGGTGCGTTACATAGTACTATTTATTATATAGGCCTAGAATACAAGTGACGCACAATCGTTAGCATGTGGTGCGTTACATAGTACTATTTATTATCTAGGCCTAGAATACAAGTGAAGCACAATCGTTAGCATGTGGTGCGTTACATAATACTATTTATTATATAGGTCTAGAATACAAGTGACGCACAATCGTTAGCATGTGGTGCGTTACATAGTACTATTAATTATATAGGCCTAGAATACAAGTGACACACAATCGTTAGCATGTGGTGCGTTACATAGTACTATTTATTATATAGGTCTAGAATACAAGTGATGCACAATCGTTAGCATGTGGTGCGTTACATAGTACTATTTATTATATAGGTCTAGAATACAAGTGAAGCACAATCGTTAGTATGTGGTGCGTTACATAGTACTATTTATTATATAGGCCTAGAATACAAGTGACGCACAATCGTTAGCATGTGGTGCGTTACATTGTACTATTTATTATATAGGCCTAGAATACAAGTGACGCACAATCATTAGCATGTGGTGCGTTACATAGTATTATTTATTATATAGGCCTAGAATACAAGTGAAGCACAATCGTTAGCATGTGGTGCGTTACATAGTATTATTTATTATATAGGTCTAGAATACAAGTGACGCACAATCGTTAGAATGCGGTGCTTTGCATAGTACTATTTATTATAAAGAAATAGAATGCAAGTGACGCACAATCATTAGCATGTGGTGCGTTACATAGTACTATTTATTATATAGGCCTAGAATACAAGTGACGCACAATCGTTAGCATGTGGTGCGTTACATAGTACTATTTATTATATAGGCCTAGAATACAAGTGATGCACAATCAGTAGCATGTGGTGCGTTACATAGTACTATTTATTATATAGGCCTAGAATACAAGTGACGCACAATCGTTAGCATGTGGTGCATTACATAGTACTATTTATTATATAGGCCTAGAATACAAGTGAAGCACAATCGTTAGCATGTGGTGCGTTACATAGTACTATTTATAATATAGGCCTAGAATACAAGTGAAGCACAATCATTAGCATGGGGTGCGTTACATAGTACTATTTATTATATAGGCCTAGAATACAAGTGACGCACAATCGTTAGCATGTGGTGCGTTACATAGTACTATTTATTATCTAGGCCTAGAATACAAGTGAAGCACAATCGTTAGCATGTGGTGCGTTACATAATACTATTTATTATATAGGTCTAGAATACAAGTGACGCACAATCGTTAGCATGTGGTGCGTTACATAGTACTATTTATTATATAGGTCTAGAATACAAGTGACGCACAATCGTTAGCATGTGGTGCGTTACATAGTACTATTTATTATCTAGGCCTAGAATACAAGTGAAGCACAATCGTTAGCATGTGGTGTGTTACATAATACAATTTATTATATAGGCCTAGAATACAAGTGAAGCACAATCATTAGCATGTGGTGCGTTACATTGTACTATTTATTATATAGATCTAGAATACAAGTGACGCACAATCGTTAATATGTGGTGCGTTACATAGTACTATTTATTATATAGGCCTAGAATACAAGTGACACACAATCGTTAGCATGTGGTGCGTTACATAGTACTATTTATTATATAGGTCTAGAATACAAGTGAAGCACAATTGTTAGCATGTGGTGCGTTACATTGTACTATTTATTATATAGGCCTAGAATACATATGACGCACAATCGTTAGCATGTGGTGCATTACATAGTACTATTTATTATATAGGCCTAGAATACAAGTGATGCACAATTGTTAGCATGTGGTGCGTTACATAGTACTATTTATTATATAGGCCTAGAATACAAGTGACGCACAATCGTTAGAATGTGGTGCGTTACATAGTACTATTTATTATATAGGCATAGAATACAAGTGATGCACAATCGTTAGCATGTGGTGCGTTACATAGTACTATTTATTGTATAGGGCTAGAATACAAGTGTAGCACAATTGTTAGTATGTGGTGCGTTACATAGTACTATTTATTATATAGGTCTAGAATACAAGTGACGCACAATCGTTAGTATGTGGTGCGTTACATAGTACTATTTATTATATAGGCCTAGAATACAAGTGACGCACAATCGTTAGCATGTGGTGCGTTACATTGTACTCAGCACTGCTCAAACAATAACGCACAATCAGGTATTTCAAGTGGTTCATTACATTTTTTTAGCTAAAGTATTGTCACGTGACTGATCGTTATTTAGTGTACCCTGTGCTTTTAATGAATAGCACCAAGTGGTAGTTGCACTCTCATTGCCCTTGTATTATAAGTCCTTGGTTATGTTTTTTTTAAGACCTGGTATTAAATACTATGGTTTGCTACTGTACTAATAAAAACAATGCATTGCTATGGAAATACATCAATGAAGGTGAACTTAGACGCAATGCACAGGAAACAAAGGGTTAATGAAGAAAAAAGTTTTTTGTAGAAGATTTAAAGGGATATGTCAAAGGGCAAGACTGGGAATGGTTGAGAGGTGCATGTGTGTGTATGTGTGTATGTGTCAAGTATTTTATGTACAATTAACATTAAAATCATATAGCACAGAACTAAATAACAAACTCCACTCCTTGAGACGACTTTTCTCTGTCTTTGGAGTTAGCTCTCGACCGTTATCTGACATGAATTTTAGTGCTCTTTTAGTGTATCTTAGAATACAATTTATTACCACGCGTACAATTTAAATTAATCATGAAGTTGTAATACAAGTACAAAAACACTGTTTTTACTTTTGAGCTCTACCTGTATTTTAGGCCATAACTTCTAATTCTGGCCCCTATTCCGAACCATAAGAATTCTTGTGCAATAACATTTTAGGACAGCTTTTGGCTATACTATTCATTTTAATTTAATGTTGATGGTATTGATGATGATAGAGACATACATTTTAATGGCAACTAAGAACCATAGACCCAACAAGTCTGCCCATATTTCTGATAAAGTTTAAGCTTAATTAGCTGTAGCACAGCATTATTAGTACGTAGGATTGCCTTGTGCTTATCCCAGGCGTTAATTAGTATGTAGGATAATCTTATGCTTATCCTAGGCATTAATTAGGACGTAGGATAGCCTTGTTGGAGAGGCTTCTGGTTATCCCATGAGTTAATTATTATGTAGGATAGTCTTATGCTTATCCTAGGCATTATTTAATACCTAGGCTAGCCCTATTCTTATCTCAGGCATTAATTAGGATGTAGGATAGCCTTATGCTTATCCTAGGCATTAATTAGTATGTATCCCAGGCATTATTTAGTCTTTCAGATAGCCTTCTACGTGTCACAGGCATTAATTATCTTGTAATATAGTCTTATGGTTATCCCAGGTGTTAATTAGTATGTAATATAGTCTTATGGTTATCCCAGGTGTTAATTAGTATGTAGTATAGCCTTATGGTTATCCCAGGTGTTAATTAGTATGTAATATAGTCTTATGGTTATCCCAGGTGTTAATTAGTATGTAGTATAGTCTTATGGTTATCCCAGGTGTTAATTAGTATGTAGTATAGCCTTATGGTTATCCCAGGTATTAATTAGTATGTAATATAGCCTTATGGTTATCTCAGGTGTTAATTAGTATGTAGTATATAGAGTATATCCCTTTTAACCTAAAGGGAAAGGTGGGAAAGAACTGGAGGTGACAACCCACAAACCTAAATCCTAATAAACCTAAGTATAGGATAAGGTAGTGCCTAATGCCAAGACATAGTTTAATTTATAAACAGAGAGAAAGAACAGAAGCATTTATATGGCACACTTGGGGGGTATTGTCATCTCATACGTGTGAGGTAGGTGGGTTCATTGTGTAGAGAAATGAATTATATTAAAACTTAACCTTTATTAAGTACATAAGTAAAATGGTTCAAGTGTTGTGGACCATGCCACTTTTAATAAAAACGTTGCATCAAGTTATATTGAAATAAAAAAAGAAAAGAAAATAACACAGTGTAAAAGAAAATGACACTGTATGCTCTCAGGTAAAGGAGTAACCTCCTGTGTGTCACAATTGAGTAAATATGTCTTCGGAGGGTAAAAACTGTAATTCACTATAAATTTTATGGTAGGTGAAACCGCAGCGGGTTCAAAGGTAACTGAGGGAGACAGCACTATTATTATATATATATCTGTTGCCTGTATTCAAATATTAGACAAGTATCGGTCTCCATAATCACCTGACCGCCGACTTAAGTACACATTACCACTTATATAAGTGCCCACAATGGGCCAACAAATTACCAAGGAATAAAGAGTTTCCCCAATTAAGTTTACCCCGTTTTCTATCTCTGTGAAATTAGTCTTTAAATATAGAAAACGGGGTAAACTTACTTGGGGAAACGCTTTATTCCTTGGTAATTTGTTGGCCCATTGTGGGCACTTATATAAGTGGTAATGTGTACCTAAGTCGGCGGTCAGGGGATTGTGGAGACCGATACTTGTCTAATATTTGAATACAGGCAACAGATATATATATATATATATATATATATATAATAGTGCTGTCTCCCTCAGTTACCTTTGAACTCGCTGCGGTTTCACCTACCATAAAATTTATAGTGAATTACAGTTTTTACCCTCCGAAGACATATTTACTCAATTGTGACACACAGGAGGTTACTCCTTTACCTGAGAGCATACAGTGTCATTTTCTTTTACACTGTGTTATTTTCTTTTCTTTTTTGATTTCAATATAACTTGATGCAACGTTTTTATTAAAAGTGGCATGGTTCACAACACTTGAACCATTTTACTTATGTACTTAATAAAGGTTAAGTTTTAATATAATTCATTTCTCTACACAATGAACCCACCTACCTCACACGTATGAGATGACAATACCCCCCAAGTGTGCCATATAAATGCTTCTGTTCTTTCTCTCTGTTTATAAATTTGAGTATGTAGTATAGCCTTATGGTTATCCCAGGTGTTATTTAGTATGTAATTTAGCTGTATGGTTATCCCAGATGTTAATTAGTATGTAGTATAGCCTTATGGTTATCCCAGGTGTTAATTAGTATGTAATATAGCCTTATGGTTATCTCAGGTGTTAATTAGTATGTAGTATAGCCTTATGGTTATCCCAGGTGTTTATTAGTATGTAGGATAGCATAGCATGAAGAGAAATAGCACAAACATTTGGGGGGACTTTTTTGAGCATTATATTGCAATGCAAGTGTCTCTTGTTAACATCCATAACCTGTAGAGTGAAGCAAACAGCTCTCTTGGTAAATTTGCCTTTAGAAATTTGTTTAGGGTATTTGCAGTAGTAATGAGGCTTCTTAGATAATCTCTTCAGAATGGAGAGCTTTAGATCATCATACCCTCTGTCTTTCTTTCTAGCTTATTTATATTCTTCTGGAGATACGGCCTCCAGAGCTGCATACAATACTCAAGATGAGGCCTAACTAGTGGTCTGTAAAAGGGCAAAAGAACCCTACTATTTCTGCCCTAAATACCTCAACCTATACAGCCAAGTATCCTACTGGCCTTACTCGCTGCAATACTGCATTGTTTATAACATTTAATTTTATATTTATTCATTTATTTTATTTTGGAAGAATTTATAAACCAGCGTAATTAATTAATTTATTTAAACATCAAAACACTTCATTGCAATCTTCAATGGACATTATGTTAATCATGATTTATTTGAGTACACATTTTATAGTGTGATCGTAGCAAGTATATATATATATATATAATTTAGAAAAAAAATAAACATAAAAGTGACTATGGGCTAGATTACAAGTGAAGCGGTAGTTACTACTCCCGCTCAAGCATAAACATCGCTAGGAGTAATCTTTTTGTTTGCATGGGTTAGCACTAGTGGCGTCACTAGGGGGGTGCAGGCCGCACCTGGGTGACACCCTCCAGGGGGTGACAACACAAAAAAATATATATATTTTTTTTTTTATTTTATTGAAATTCAAAGAAATACAGGGAGTGCAGAATTATTAGGCAAGTTGTATTTTTGAGGATTAATTTTATTATTGAACAACAACCATGTTCTCAATGAACCCAAAAAACTCATTAATATCAAAGCTGAATAGTTTTGGAAGTAGTTTTTAGTTTGTTTTTAGTTATAGCTATTTTAGGGGGATATCTGTGTGTGCAGGTGACTATTACTGTGCATAATTATTAGGCAACTTAACAAAAAACAAATATATACCCATTTCAATTATTTATTTTTACCAGTGAAACCAATATAATATCTCAACATTCACAAATATACATTTCTGACATTCAAAAACAAAACAAAAACAAATCAGTGACCAATATAGCCACCTTTCTTTTCAAGGACACTCAAAAGCCTGCCATCCATGGATTCTGTCAGTGTTTTAAACTGTTCACCATCAACATTGCGTGCAGCAGCAACCACAGCCTCCCAGACACTGTTCAGAGAGGTGTACTGTTTTCCCTCCTTGTAAATCTCACATTTGATGATGGACCACAGGTTCTCAATGGGGTTCAGATCAGGTGAACAAGGAGGCCATGTCATTAGATTTTCTTCTTTTATACCCTTTCTTGCCAGCCACGCTGTGGACTACTTGGACGCGTGTGATGGAGCATTGTCCTGCATGAAAATCATGTTTTTCTTGAAGGATGCAGACTTCTTCCTGTACCACTGCTTGAAGAAGGTGTCTTCCAGAAACTGGTAGTAGGACTGGGAGTTGAGCTTGACTCCATCCTCAACCCGAAAAGGCCCCATAAGCTCATCTTTGAAGATACCAGCCCAAACCAGTACTCCACCTCCACCTTGCTGGCGTCTGAGTCGGACTGGAGCTCTCTGCCCTTTACCAATCCAGCCACGGGCCCATCCATCTGGCCCATCAAGACTCACTCTCATTTCATTAGTCCATAAAACCTTAGAAAAATCAGTCTTGAGATATTTCTTGGCCCAGTCTTGACGTTTCAGCTTGTGTGTCTTGTTCAGTGGTGGTCGTCTTTCAGCCTTTCTTACCTTGGCCATGTCTCTGAGTATTGCACACCTTGTGCTTTTGGGCACTCCAGTGATGTTGCAGCTCTGAAATATGGCCAAACTGGTGGCAAGTGGCATCTTGGCAGCTGCACACTTGACTTTTCTCAGTTCATGGGCAGTTATTTTGCGCCTTGGTTTTTCCACACGCTTCTTGCGACCCTGTTGACTATTTTGAATGAAACGCTTGATTGTTCGATGATCACGCTTCAGAAGCTTTGCAATTTTAAGAGTGCTGCATCCCTCTGCAAGATATCTCACTATTTTTGACTTTTCTGAGCCTGTCAAGTGCTTCTTTTAACCCATTTTGCCAAAGGAAAGGAAGTTGCCTAATAATTATGCACACCTGATATAGGGTGTTGATGTCATTAGACCACACCCCTTCTCATTACAGAGATGCACATCACCTAATATGCTTAATTGGTAGTAGGCTTTCAAGCCTATACAGCTTGGAGTAAGACAACATGCATAAAGAGGATGATGTGGTCAAAATACTAATTTGCCTAATAATTCTGCACTCCCTGTACAATGTAGAGATGCATATTTTTTTTATTAGAGGGGCCAGCATTTATGAACATTAGTGGGACTGGGGAAGTTGTAGACAATTTTTTTGCCCCTTGAGCCAGTGCTGCAATTTCCACAAATAGTTTTCCCGGCTGCTTTTGCTTGTTTGTACTTTGCTCCTCCCCTGCCCAATTTCACTATGAATGTTGTGGGTGTTCCGTGGGGCTTGCAATGTTGCGCTGGTAGCCTAAACCTGCCTGCCTATCTGTGCCCACTGCTCAGTGACTCACTGCTGTGCTGTCTCTTTAAACGGGAACTGGGAAATCATGAGGGGGATGACTGGCACCTGACCGCATGACTGTCTGACACTGTCTCTAAAGTGAAGGAGCCACGTATGATGCCCACCAGACCGGTATGGTTACGGTACACTAAGTGCACACTGAAGAGGTAGGAGGGGAGGGTGGACGGGGGTCTGGGGGTGGGCAGAGAGCAGAGGTGCTTGGCCATAAGAAGCAGTAGGCACGTGGTCCGGGGCTGTGCACTGACAGACTTGGAACAGAGTCAGAGAGCATTGAATTTGCATGCCTAAACCTTTTCTTTAGTGATTTATTTTTAGAGTGCTCTGTTTATCTTTCATTTGATGCTCTGCTGAGCGAGGGAGAAGCTCTAGGCATGAGCTTTATAATTAATGCAGTGCAGTTTACATATTTTGTATGTTTGTGTGTGTGTCTGAGTGTTTTTGTGTGTGTCTGAGTGTTTTTGTGTGTGTGTGTGTGTGTGTCTCTGAGTGCTTTTGTGTGTGTGTCTGAGTATTTCTGTGTGTGTGTCTGAGTGTTTTTGTGTCTGTGTGTGTGTGTCTAAGTGTTTGTGTGTGTGCCTGGGTGTTTTTTGTGTGTGTGTGTGTGTGTCTGAGTGTTTTTGTGTGTGTGTTTTTGTGTGTGTGTCTGAGTGTGTTTCCGAGTGTTTGTGTGTGCATCTGAGTGTGTTTTTAAGTGTGTCTGAGTGTTTGTATGTGTGTGTGCTTGTGTTTTTGTGTTTGCGTGTGTCTGCTTTCTGGGGGGAGGGGGGGTGACACCATAACTTACCGCACCGGGTGACACCAACCATAGTGACGCCACTGGTTAGCACACCTATTAGAAGTTAAAAATAAAACTTTTGCACAAGTGAAACTTAAAGGGCCATAAAACCAAATGTTTAAACACTTGAAAGTGATGCAGTATAGCTGTAAAAAGTTGACTAGAAAATATCACCTGAACATCTCTATGTAAAAAAGAAAGATATTTTACCACAAAAGTTCCTCAGTAGCCACATCCCATTGTAAAGGACTTCTAAGCAACAAATCAGTATGTCTGTCCCGGGACAGCGGAAGGAGCGAGCTTTTGTGCACACTCATCTTATTTCCCAATTCAGTGTAAGGAAGTTTACTATGAAATCTCATGAGAGTTAAGTGAAATCTCATGAGATCACAGTAAAAGAGTTCATGTCCTCAGCACTGTTGATGCTGATTGGCTGCTGTTCATTTCTTCATTTTTCTTTTTTTTTACCTGCAGCTGGGCTGCAGCTGAGTATAACTTTTTACACAGAACTTACTCTGCTAAGCTGAGGAAATTGTGAGGTAAAATATCTTCCTTTTTTCTCGATGCTCAGGTGATATTTTCCTGTCAGCTTTTTACAGTTATGCTGCATCAGTTTCAAGTGATTTAGCATATGAGTATTATGTCCCTTTAATGCATGTTAATTTAAGGATCTTAGATATCACAACCACGCTAACCTTTTCTTCCCATAGACTTTAATAAAGAGCACAAAAACAATGATATGTAAAATGGTCCTTAGGTAATCCAGACTTTTGCTATTGTTCTCAAATTAGTGGAATTGATGGCACTCTGTAAAGAAAAAATCCCATAAAAAAATAAGATAGGAGCACAGAGAGCCTCTAAGCACAGCCTAAAAATGCATTGTTTAATACGATATATAAAAAAAATAACATATTTTTACACCAAACATATGAGGTATTCATAGAACATCGAGTGTACCCCCACTTCAAGGGAATTGCCTAGTTAGAAAACCCCATGTCACTCATGTAAGGCTGGTCTGAGTCTTTGGGAGAGTCCTTAGGATGCACTAACATTCCCTGATGTTAATTTTATATGAAACACAGGAAAGGAAAGAGGCGCCGTATCTGTGAATCAGTATAACAAACTGGATGTTAACACACAGGAGACACAGGGTACTCACATTGTGTGAAGGCACTCTCTTGTGCCAATAGAAGCAAGCTGGTTTTTGACAGCAGACCAGCCAGCTGAACACTGGCAATATCGGGATACAATGATGCAGACACCCACAAATGAATAACAGGGCTCAGGTGATTTCAACTCTCAAGGATAGAGAGACATCAGCAAAAGAGGCACTGGGAAGGCAATACCAAACCTTCCCACGGTAGCGTAGTATATAGTGCACACAGCAATGAGAGTTTAAAACTTTTGAAATTGTTTAATAAAACAGTGTATAAAACAAAATTAAAAACAACTCATGCTTAAGTGGTGCATAAGTGCAATAATGCAGCGCGTTTCATAGAACAAACTGTTCCATCAGGCATAAAAACATGGTATAAGAGTGCCCCTTATATAAGGATATGCTACCAAATTTTGTATGTAATCCCTCCCCCTTCAATTAGCACACAGGCCAATCAAAAACCCTTTGTCTCATCAGTATACTATTGTCACACCTGCATCTTATTCATAGCTTAAAATGCATTGCTTATTTCAACATTTTGTTTACAGTTCCCAGGGTGTCAATATGTAACATATATATAAGTCGAGATCTTTTTAGTGGAGCTAAATCGTGATGGCATATAGTTAAAGTCAAGACCTTTTTTATATAAAGCTAAAACATAATAGCGATCACGCCAGCCATATGTTATACTCATCGGTATTTGCATAAGTGAGTAATAAGCAAAAGAATGTGTTACACACCTGCATTTTTTAGTGTTAGCCAAACTTTATACATGATTGTATTTCCAATGGTTCTATAAAATGTGTTTAAGCGGATTTCTAAACTCCCATATTACTGTCTTAACACGCTAGACCAAACCGGTGAACTTCATACATCACCAACCTGGTGTCCCTATAGGACCACTTGGAAAGGCTAATCAACCAATCCACATATGAGCTCCGGGCAACACCCACATATGGGGCACATATGTGTCAACCCAATAAGCAGTGCAAGGAATACACTGATTGTGACTAACGTAAGGTTGTGTTAAATGATGCCTATGTGTAACCATAGTGATAGGTTGAGTGGGAATCGATATATAGTGTAGTGACCTGTCAATTGAGGAGGTGGATCTGTTCCCTAATGTGTGGATATAAGAGAAGCATGAATCTATAATAAGATAAGTGTAAAAATAAAAAGTAGTGGAATGGGATATAATCTCGTGCTCTAACCGTGTGATAAGAACTATGTTGGTGACGTGTAACACTAAACATACATATTATTTTTGTGAGAATGGACCAAATATGAGATGAATTATGAATGTGCTATCTATAAATAGTAACCTAAAAGCTACATTGTGATATGGCTCAATGGTAATACTGCCCTGTTAATATTGCATTATAACATACGGAATTATGCTAAGTGCCAGCAAGTGTCTATACAAAGATAATAAAATTGTACATAGAACAAATGGTGCAACCCTATGGGTATATACAGTTGTGCTCATAAGTTTACATACCCTGTCAGAATTTATGATTTCTTGGCCATTTTTCAGAGAATATAAATGATAACACAAAAACTTTTCTTTCACTCATGGTTAGTGTTTGGCTTAAGCCATTTATTATCAATCAACTGTGTTTACTCTTTTTAAATCATAATGACAACAGAAACTACCCAAATGACCCTGATCAAAAGTTTATATACCCTGTTGATTTTGGCCTGATAACATGCATACAAGTTGAGACAAAGGGGTTTGAATGGCTATTAAAAGTAACCATCCTCACCTGTGATCTGTTTGCTTGTAATTAGTGTGTGTGTATAAAAGGTCAATAAGTTTCTGGACTCCTGAAACACCCTTGCATCTTTCATCCAGTGCTGCACTGACGTTTCTGGATTCTGAGTCAGGGGGAAAGCAAAAGAATTGTCAAAGGATCTGCGGGAAAAGGTAGTTGAACTGTATAAGACATGAAAGGGATATGAAAAGATATTTTTTAATGCACTTATAATCACGCTATTGCAAACTGCGTAGTTTAGCCCCAAAACATATACATTATTACTAGGGCTGCAACTAACGATTATTTTCATAATCGATTAATCGGCCGATTATTTTTTCGATTAATCGACTAATCGGATAAAAAAACAATCAATAATTGTTTCCTATTTTTTAAATAAAATCTACATACTGAGTGATACAAATATAAACTTCAGACTAAAACTTTACATTAACACAACTGTTTGTCCAATTTTTAAGCAGCAGAGAACAGTTTTTTTTTTTGTTTTTTTCAACAACGTTTTTTATTGAGTCTTCAAACAAATACATGAGAGAAAAAGAAAAATCAGACTATAACATTACACGGATATATCACTTTTGGGTCATTATAAACTATTACACCTTCATGAAATTAGCATTTGGAAACATTTATAGCAAGGCTTACATAAAGGGTTCAGAATTAATCTCATAGGTACACTGGTGTCAGCTAATGTGATGTGTAGTGTGAGGAAATCCTAACCTCAAATATAATGAGGGGTAATCTAATAGGGTGTTAAGTCTGTGGTGATTGGGCCTCGTTTTTTATTACGTGGGGTGTGCTTTGGCAATCATATGACATTATATATTGCAAAATAGTTAGGGAAGATCAGCAGTCAGAAGCTGCTTTAAAAGGGGGGGGGGGGGGGCGGGTGTGCGAATTGATGGGACACGTTTTAGGGGTTTGACAATTGTCTTTTAAGGAATTGGTATTAAGCTTACAGAGGGATGAACCGTATAGTATATGAAGTGTGTGGAACTATAGGAGGTAAGGTGTTATCGAAAGTTTAGGATGAAATAGGATTGGTGAGGACTATATAGGTCACTCTTGGAACTTTTCTATTTAACTAAAACTATGAGAATCTTAATTATATGTTTAATGTCAAAGGAGAACAGAAGCGGCATCATAATATAAAGTTCAACAGTAGTTAATAACTATTTATTAGCTATTGTACCTAGTTAAAATAAATTGAAATTTGCCTGTAAAATAAAAATAAATCCTAAGATAGCTACAATCAAATTATTATTTATATTGTAGCTATATTAGGGTTTATTTTAAAGGTAAGTATTTAGTTTTAAATAGGAATAATTAATTTAATAAGAGTTAAATTTATTTAGATGTATTTAATTAATATTTAAGTTAGGGGGGTGTTAGGGTTAGGGTTAGACTTAGGTTTAGGGGTTAATAATTGTATTATAGTGGCGGCGGTGTAGGGGGGGGCAGGATAGGGGTTAATAAATGTATTATAGGTGGCGATGGTGTAGGGGGGGCAGGATAGGGGTTAATAAGTTTATTATAGGTGGCGGCGGTATAGGGGGGGCAGGATAGTGGTTACTAGGTATAATGTAGGTGGCGGTGGGATCCGGGAGCGGCGGTTTAGGGGTTAATACATTTATTATAGTTGTGGCGCGGTGTCCGGGAGCGGCGGTTTAGGGGTTAATACATTTATTATAGTTGCGGCGGTGTCCGGGAGCGGCGGTTTAGGGGTTAATAACTTTATTTAGTTGCAGGGGGCTCCAGGGGCGCCGGTATAGGGGGTAGAACAGTATAGTTAGTGTAGGTGCTTAGAGACAGCTTGTCAATAAAGCTGTCAAAAAGCCGAAGAGAAGCGAGATCGGATGAGTGATAACTATCACAGTCCGCTGCTCATCACCCCGTACTTGGTGCGCGGCTTTTTGACAGATTTATTGATAACTTTGGCGAGATTTTTCAGGTCCACGGCGGCGATGGTAGGTGAGCTTAGGCGGGCGTATTGGGCCGGCGAAGGCAGGTAAATAGACACGTTGATAACTAGAGGCCAAAGTCTCCAATGACATATTGTGGAGCAGGTCGTCGTCTAAGATCGTAATACCGTTTTTGGTTAAATTGAGATGATTCGATATTCTGTTTTAGGAACCTGAACTGTTGTAGTAATGAATTAGTAAATTAATTCACCGTAGGGGAATCAGTTTTGACTGGTGAAGTGGGAAAAGTGGTTGGATGAAATCCAAAATTGGCAAAAAAGGGGGTAATCCGTGTGGATGAATTTACTGAATTATTGTAGGCAATCTCTGCCATAGTTAGGTATGATGCCCACTCTTCCTGTTGGTAGGAACAATAGCTGTGTATATATTGTTCCAGCCATTGGTTGAGACGTTCAGCCTGACCATTGGTTTGTGGATGAAATGGTGTTGTATAACGATGGTCTATTTGTAAACTTGAACATAAAGCTCTCCAGAAATGGGAGGTGAATTGAGTACCTCTGTCAGATGTTAATATAGAAGGTAAGACATGGTATTTTACAACATATGTTAAGAATAATTTAGCTGTCTCAGATGAAGTTGGGAGCTTGTGATAAGGTATAAAGTGTACCATCTTGGTTAGTACATCAATGACAACCATTATGGTATTTTTGTTTTCTGAGGTAGGAAGTTCAACAATGAAATCTAAACATAGGTGTTGCCATGGCAGATCTGGAATAGGAAGGGACATGAGCAATCCATAGGGGGGTCTTCTTTCAGCTTTAGATGTTGCACAGGTAATACATTCTTTAACATAGGTCTTGATGGATTCCCTCATAGATGGCCACCAGTAGTGTCGTGAAATCTGTTCAAGTGTCCTGGATTCCCCCGGATGTCCAGCGAGAGGTAATTCATGATGTATTCTAAATATTTCTCGTCTAAGTTCCAGTGGTATAAAAAGCTTATCTTCATGATATAGCAACCCATCCTATTTCTTTATTACATGCTTCATGGGTGGTATGTAATGCTTAGTTTGGGATTCTTTGATCATCTGTTTCAAGCCTGAAGATGTTTCTGTTACACCAATAAACCTTTCTTTGGGTATAATATTTTGGTCGATATGTATATATTCTGGCTTGGGATCCTTTCTAGATAGTGCATCGGCCTTTCCGTTCTTGCTAGCAGGACGATACATAATATGGTAATTGAAATGAGTAAAGAAAAAGCTCCAGCGAACCTGACGGAATGAGAGTGTCTTACTGGTCTTTAGAAATTCCAGATTTTTATGATCTGTTAAGATGATGATAGGTAGTTGAGTACCTTCTAGGAGATGTCTCCAATGTTCTAAGGCTTTCTTGATTGCTAACAACTCCTTCTCCCCTATAGGGTAGTTAATTTCAGCAGGAAGCAATACCCTAGAATAAAATGCAATTGGGTGTAGAGGTTTCGACATAGAGGTTTTTGAGACAATACTGCGCCCACAGCATAATCTGAGGAGTCCACTTCCAACGTATATTGTAAGTTCGGATCTGGAAGTTTAAGTATCGGTGCTGAGGTGAATCTTAGCTTTAAGTAATTGAAAGAGGCTATGGCCTCTGGATTCCAACGGAAAGACTGTTTGGTACTAGTAAGCTGAGTTAAGGGCCGTGCGATTTTAGAAAAGTCTTTAATGAATTTTCTATAATAATTAGAAAATCCTAAAAATCGTTGTAACTCTTTCCTTGTGGTGGGTAGTGGCCAATCTTTGACAGAGTCTACCTTCTCTGTCTGCATACTGATTCCATTGGGACTGATATTATACCCCAAGAAGGATATTTCCTGTGTGTGAAACTGGCACTTCTCAGGTTTCGCATAGAGATGATGTACTCTCAGTCTTGAGAGTACCCAATGCACATGTTTCACATGATCCTCAGGTGTTTTCGAGTAAATAAGGATGTCATCCAAATAGATAACTAAACACACATCCAAAAGTCTCTGAAAATATCGTTGATGAAGTGTTGAAACGTTGCAGGCGCATTACACAGCCCAAATGGCATGACTAGGTACTCAAATAAGCCGTACCTAGTCCTAAATGCCGTTAGCCACTCATCCCCCTCTCTGATCCGTATCAAATTATATGCTCCTCTTAGATCTAATTTGGTAAACATATGGGCTCCTTGAAGACGTTCTATGAGCTCAGGGATCAGTGGTAAGGGGTAACGGTTTTTGATGGTTCTTTTGTTTAGCTTACGGAAGTCAATTATGGGCCGTAAAGATTTATCTTTGTTGGTAACAAAAAATAGGGCAGCCCCTGCTGGCGAAGTGGAGGGTCTAATGAATCCCTTTCTGAGATTTTCTTCTAGATAAGACTTTAAGTGTTCCAATTCTAGCTGGTTCAGTGGATAAAGGTGTCTAAAAGGTATAGTTGATCCAGGTTGTATCTCAATGGGGCAGTCGTAGACTTGGTGAGGAGGAAGTGTTTCCGCCTCTTTTTTGCTGAACACATCAGCAAAATCCTGGTATTCAGAGGGAAGCTCAAAACTAGCCTCAGCTACCTGTAGTATAGGTAGTTGGGGAAAACATGTGTGAGTGCAATAAGATGAATTAAGGGTTACTTCATGTGTCTTCCAATTAATACTAGGTTGATGTTTATGAAGCCAAGCAATGCCTAAAACCACAGGGAAAAGTGGAGAGGGTAACACATCAAATTCTATATACTCAGTGTGTCCTAAAGCAGTGGTTACTAGAAGTGGTACAGTGTGATGTGTAATTGGACCTGTTGGTATAGAGGAACCATCAATGACACGCACAAACACAGGGTCATGCTTCAACACAACAGGAATTTTATTGCTATTTACAAGGGTATTAGTGATGAAATTTCCATATGCGCCAGAGTCCAGTATGGCTTCAGTGTGGATATTGGTTTGGTCCCACTGTAAACATAAGGGGAGAGTACAGTAAGTAGGTTTGCCAGTATTAGTTTGTAAATAAAGTATATCAAAAGACTTACTGCGCTTTGATCTGAGTAAGGTTGGGCAGTCTTTGACACTGTGGGATGGGTTGGCGCAGTACATGTTCACCCTACGTCGATTTCTTTCTTCTGCAATAAGAGGTCTTCTGGCTAAGCCAATTTCCATAGACTCAGGTGTAGGTCTTATTGGAACAGTGGAGTGACTGGTAGAAGTATAAGACCTTTGGGTAGGTTCATTCCGTTCACTACGTCTCTCACGTAGTCTGCGATCGATCTGGATAGCTACTTTCATCAATGAGTCCAAGGTCTTGGGGAGTCCAGATCTAGCCAACTCATCTTTAACTTGGTCTGATAGTCCCAATCTAAACTGGTTTTTAAGAGGTATCTGATTCCATTCTGAGTCGATTGCGTACTGTTTAAAGTTTGTTATGTAGTCCTCTACGGCTCGCTTGCCTTGTTTAAGGCTTCGCATGGAGGCTTCAGCAGTAGCCTGTAGATTGATATCAGAGTACAATTGATCCATTGTGTTAAGGAAATCTGATAATGAACCAAGAATTGGATCATCATGCTCAAAGAATGAGTCCGCCCATACTCTGGGTATACTCAGTGCAACAACCCACAGACAATACTGTACCCGTATTGCATCAAACAGTATTCATGGATTAGCAAGAATTCATATATAAATCAATATACATTTCATAGGTGTTAAACCTTAGAGAGATAATAACAGCAGTCTCTGTTTAGAGGTGGATTCTTAGTGCTGCCGTATGCCTAGACTTATAATTCCCAAACCTCCACTTAAAGAAATGTTCACCCAGCTATCAGAGCACATAGTGCAGCCGCACGCTCATGAATAGTGATGTCGCGAACCTAAAATTTTCGGTTTGCGAACGGCGGACTCAAACTTCCGGTATTGTTCGCGAACGCGCGAACCGCCATTGAATTCAATAGGCAGGCGAACTTTAAAACCTACAAGGACTCTTTCTGGCCACAATAGTGATGGAAAAGTTGTTTCAAGGGTACTAACACCGGGACTGTTGCATGCTGGAGGGGGATCCCTGGCAAAACTCCCATGGAAAATTACATAGTTGATGCAGAGTCTGCTTTTAAGCCATAATGGGTCTAAATCAACTAACATTCCTAAAGTGGCTGTCTCAAAACATCCCGGACAGAAGATAGATTGATAGATAGGATAGATAGATATACATAGATTGATAGTTAGATAGAATCGATAGAAGAGAAATAGATAGATTTGTTAGATATATAATTACCCTAATAAATTCTAATAATCAAACATGCATTCTTGGACCCAACTAGCTTGTGTTAATTAGTACTTTTCTTAGCACTTTAATCCCTGTTCCCCCCCCTATCGGGGGAGTTCTATATGACCTGCCAGATTACCCTGAAAAATTATAATAATAAGACATGTGGTCTGCTACCTATTTTAACTAGGTTGTGTTTTAAGTACTACCATTCTTAGCACTTTAATCTCTGTAACTCCCCCTATTTGGTGAGGTCTATACGGCCTGGATGATTACCCATACAAAATATAATAATAAGACATCTGCTCTTGGTCTGCGACCCATGGTAACTATGTTGTGTTAATTAGTAATGTCCTTCGCATTTTAATAGCTGTTACTCATACTCACCCTATCGGTGGAGGTCTATATGGCCTGCATGATTACCCTTACAAAATATAACAACCAAACATATGCTCTGGGACCCATGGTAAGTAGGTTTTGTTAAGTAGTACTGTTCTTTGCATTTTCATACCTGTTACAACACCAAATGGTGGCAGGTCTATCTGGCCTTCATAATTAGCTGCACCCAAACCCAAAAAAAAGCCGAGTGGTCTTAGACTAACACCCATGGCTAACTCGGTTGTTTCAATTAGTACTATTCTTAGCACTTTCATCCCTGTTACGGGCGGTCTACATGGCCATCATGATTAGCCGAACAAAATACTACAATCCAACCTTTGCTCAGTCTTCATAGGCCCTTCATTGTCTGTATTTTGATAGTACAGTTCTTATTATTTTTATAGCTGATACAACACCGAATGGTGTCAGCTCTATATGGCCTGCATGAATAGCCGCACCCAAAGCCAAAAAAAAGCCAAGCGGTTTTGCACTAACACCCATGGCTAACTCTGTTGTTTCAAGTTCTACTATTCTTAGCTCTTTCATCTCATCCCTGTTACTTCCAGGACTCTCGGTGGTGGTGGTCTACATGGCCATCATGATTAGCCTAACCAAATACTACAATCCAACCTTGGCTCAGTCTTCCTAAGGCCCTTCATTGGCTGTATTTTGGTAGTACTGTTCTTATTAGTTTAATAGCTCATATGACACCGAATGGTGGCAGCTCTATATGGCCTGCATGAATAGCCGCACCCAAAGCCAAAAAAAAGCCAAGCGGTTTTGAACTAACACCCATGGCTAACTCTGTTGTTTCAAGTTCTACTATTCTTAGCTCTTTCATCTCATCCCTGTTACTTCCATGACTCTCGGTGGTGGTGGTCTACATGGCCATCATGATTAGCCTAACAAAATACTACAATCCAACCTTGGCTCAGTCTTCCTAAGGCCCTTCATTGGCTGTATTTTGGTAGTACTGTTCTTATTAGTTTAATAGCTGATACGACACCGAATGGTGGCAGCTCTATATGGCCTGCATGAATAGCCGCACCCAAAGCCAAAAAAAAGCCAAGCGCTTTTGCACTAACACCCATGGCTAACTCTGTTGTTTCAAGTTCTAATATTTTTACTTCTTTCATCTCATCCCTGTTACTTCCAGGACTCTCGGTGGTGGTGGTCTACATGGCCATTATGATTAGCCTAACCAAATACTACAATCCAACCTTGGCTCAGTCTTCCTAAGGCCCTTCATTGGCTGTATTTTGGTAGTACTGTTCTTATTAGTTTAATAGCTGATACGACACCGAATGGTGGCAGCTCTATATGGCCTGCATGAATAGCCGCACCCAAAGCCAAAAAAAAGCCAAGCGCTTTTGCACTAACACCCATGGCTAACTCTGTTGTTTCAAGTTCTAATATTTTTACTTCTTTCATCTCATCCCTGTTACTTCCAGGACTCTCGGTGGTGGTGGTCTACATGGCCATCATGATTAGCCTAACCAAATACTACAATCCAACCTTGGCTCAGTCTTCCTAAGGCCCTTCATTGGCTGTATTTTTAGAAGAGTCTCCCGTAGCCTCAACAGAAACAACAGCATGAAAGAGGACATATGGCATCCTTGTGACTAATAGATTACAGGAAAGGCATTGATTTTAGAAACCCAGAGATAATTTGTTGCAACCGGGAAATCTAAAAAAAAATGGATTAGACACCCAGGACACTTATTTATCCTTAGGCCTTAGTAGCAGAGGCTCCAGGACCCTCAACAAAACCAGCAGCAGTAAAGAGGACATATGGCATCCTTTAGAAAAATAGATTTCTGGAAAGGCATTGATTTTAGAAACACAGATCATTAGTTGCAACCGTGCAATCTCAAAAAACTTGGATTATACACCAAGTACACTTATTTATCCTTAGGCCTTTTTCGCAGAGGCTCCAGGACCCTCCACAAAACCAGCAGCATGAAAGAGGACATATGGCATCCTTTAGAAATTTATATTACAGGAAAGGCATTGATTTTAGAAACACAGAGATCATTAGTTGCAACCGTGAAATCTAAAAAAACATAGATTATACACCCAGTACACTTCTTTATCCTTAGGCGTTTTTAGAAGAGTCTCCCGTAGCCTCAACAGAAACAACAGCATGAAAGAGGACATATGGCATCCTTGTGACTAATAGATTACAGGAAAGGCATTGATTTTAGAAACCCAGAGATAATTTGTTGCAACCGGGAAATCTAAAAAAAAATGGATTAGACAACCAGGACACTTATTTATCCTTAGGCCTTAGTAGCAGAGGCTCCAGGACCCTCAACAAAACCAGCAGCAGTAAAGAGGACATATGGCATACTTTAGAAAAATAGATTTCTGGAAAGGCATTGATTTTAGAAACACAGAGATCATTAGTTGCAACCGTGCAATCTCTAAAAAAAATTGGATTATACACCAAGTACACTTATTTATCCTTAGGCATTTTTCTCAGAGGCTCAAAGACCCTCCACAAAACCAGCAGCATGAAAGAGGACATATGGCATCCTTTAGAAAATTAGATTACAGGAAAGGCATTGATTTTAGAAACACAGAGATCATTAGTTGCAACCGTGAAATCTAAAAAAACATAGATTATACACCCAGTACACTTCTTTATCCTTAGGCCTTTTTATAAGAGTGTCCCGGAGCCTCAACAGAAAGAACAGCATGAAAGAGGACATATGGCATCCTTTTGAAAAATAGATTACAGGAAAGGCATTGATTTTAGAAAGACAGAAAAAATTTGTTACAAACGGGAAATCTAAAAAAACATTGAATAGACACCCAGTACACTTCTTTATCCTTCGGCCTTTTTAGCAGAGGCTCCAGGACACTCAACAAAACCAGCAGTAGGAAAGAGGACATATGGCATCCTTTGTGAAAAAAAGATTATAGGAAAGGCATTGATTTTAGAAACCCGGGGATAATTTGTTGCAACCGTGAATTTGAATAAAAAAAATGATTGCATGGACACCCAGTACAATTCTTTCTCCCTAGGCCTTTTTATAAGAGGGTCCAGGACCCTCAAACAAAACACCAGCAGGAAAGGGGACATATGGCATACTTTTGAACAATAGAGTAAGAGTACAGGAAAGGCATTGATTTTAGAAACCCATAGATATTTTTTTTGCAAATGTAAATTTGAATCAAAAACATGATTCGATGGACACCCAGTACACCTCTTTCTCCTTAGGCATTTTTATAAGAGGGTCCTGGACCCTCAAAAAAAAAACACCAGCAGGAAAGAGGATAAATGGCATACTTTTGAACAATAGAGTACAGGAAAGGCATTTATTTTAGAAAACCATAGATATTTTTTTGCAAATGGAAATTTGAATAAAAAAAATGATTCGATGGACACCCAGTACACCTCTTTCTCCTTAGGCCTTTTTATAAGAGGGTCCTGGACCCTCAAAAAAAACACCAGCAGGAAAGAGGACATATGGCATACTTTTGAAAATTAGATTACAGGAAAGGCATTGATTTTAGAAACACAGAGATCAGTTATATGACCCGGGAAATAGAAAAAAAACATTGATTGGACACCCAGTACACTTCTTTATCCTTAGTCCTTTTTATAAGAGTGTCCCGGAGCCTCAACAGAAAGAACAGCATGAAAGAGGACATATGGCATCCTTTTGAAAAATAGATTACAGGAAAGGCATTGATTTTTGAAAGACAGAAAAAATTTGTTACAACCGGGAAATCTAAAAAAACATTGAATAGACACCCATTACACTTCTTTATCCTTAGGCCTTTTTAGCAGAGGCTCCAGGAAACTCAACAAAACCAGCAGTAGGAAAGAGGACATATGGCATCCTTTGTGAAAAAAAGATTATAGGAAAGGCATTGATTTTAGAAACCCGGGGATAATTTGTTGCAACCATGAATTTTAATAAAAAAAAATGATTGGATGGACACCCAGTACAATTCTTTCTCCTTAGGCCTTTTTATAAGACGGTCCAGGACCCTCAAACAAAACACCAGCAGGAAAGAGGACATATGGCATACTTTTGAACAATAGAGTACAGGAAAGGCATTGATTTTAGAAACCCATAGAAAAAATTTTTTAAATGGAAATTTGAATCAAAAAAATGATTCGATGGACACCCAGTACACCTCTTTCTCCTTAGGCATTTTTATAAGAGGGTCCTGGACCCTCAAAAAAAACACCAGCAGGAAAGAGGACATATGGCATACTTTTGAACAATAGAGTACAGGAATGGCATTTATTTTAGAAACCCATAGATAATTTTTTGCAAATGGAAATTTGAATCAAAAAAATTATTCGATGGACACCCAGTACACCTCTTTCTCCTTAGGCCTTTTTATAAGAGGGTCCTGGACCCTCAAAAAAAAACCAGCAGGAAAGAGGACGTATGGCATCCTTTTGAACAATAGAGTACAGGTACAGCATTGATTTTACAAACCCAGAGATCATTTTGGTCAATTGTTAAATAGAAAAATAAAAATGAGTGGACAACCAGTACACCTCTTTCTCCTTAGGCCTTTTTATAAGAGGGTCCTGGACCCTCAAAAAAAAACCCAGCAGGAAAGAGGACGTATGGCATCCTTTTGAACAATAGAGTACAGGTACAGCATTGATTTTACAAACCCAGAGATCATTTTGGTCAATTGTTAAATAGAAAAATAAAAATGAGTGGACAACCAGTACACCTCTTTCTCCTTAGGCCTTTTTATAAGAGGGTCCTGGACCCTCAAAAAAAACACCAGCAGGAAAGAGGACGTATGGCATCCTTTTGAACAATAGAGTACAGGTACGGCATTGATTTGACAAACCCAGAGATCATTTTGGTCAATTGTTAAATAGAAAAATAAAAATGAGTGGCCAACCAGTACACCTCTTTCTCCTTAGGCCTTTTTATAAGAGGGTCCTGGACACTAAAAAAAAACACCAGCAGGAAAGAGGACGTATGGCATCCTTTTGAACAATAGAGTACAGGTACGGCATTGATTTTACAAAACCAGAGATAATTTTGGTCAAATGTGAAATAGAAAAGAAAAATGAGTGGACACCCAGTACACCTCTTTCACCTTAGGCCTTTTTATAAGAGTGTCCAGGACCCTCAAACAAAATACCAGCAGGAAAGAGAACATATGGCATACTTTGGAACAATAGAGTACTGGTACGGCATTGATTTGTGAAACCCACAGATAATTGTTTGTAAAAGTGAAATAGCCCCAAAAACTATGCTTGGACTCCCACTCCAGGTCATTCTCCTTCAGCTTTTTTATAAGAGGGTCCAGCACCCTCAACAGAAACAACTGCAGGAAACACCACCACATATGCCATCCTTTTGAACAAGCGAGTACAGGTATGGCATCCATTTTAGAAACCCAAAGATAATTGAGAGGAACCAGGAACATTTTTCTAAAAACTGGATGGGGCACCCATTACTACAGGTCGTTCTCCTTCAGCCTTTTTATATCATGGGCCACGACCCGCAACAGGCACAACAGCATGAAACACAAAATATGCCACCCTTTTGCACGATAGAGTACAGGTATGGCATAGATGGAACACGGAGATAATTTAGAGCAACCAAGAGACGGATAAAGATGCTTGGTCGGTCCTACTCTTTCAAAATTGTTGCATTTTGCGTTCAATTGAATGGTCCACCGGATATGAGTGGTGTGTTAAGTTGTACAATTCGTAACAGTTTAATCACTAGTGTTATGTGCCTTATTTTTTTTATTTGAGTTTTGTACCCACAGAGATGCAGCAGAGGCCAGAAAAATTAGGAATGTACAAATGACTGAAAAATTGGGGTATTGTTGTAGCAACTGCTGTAGCAGCGGCCAGAAAAATCGATGTTTGTAAAACATTTATAAAGTGCCCTAAAAGCTTGTGGCTTGAACACTAGTTGTTGGCGGATAAGTCAAGCAAGTCCTCCGTCTTTATAACCAAAAAAAAAAGGCCAGCCTGTGTACCAGTTGTAGCCCAAGCCAGCTCATATCATCATCAGTAGTTTTTTATTCAAATGTATCGCCCAATGTCAGTCCCTTCGGGATCCAGCCCTCATTCATTTTTATAAAAGTGAGATAGTCAAAGCTTTTTTGACCTAGGCGACTTCTCTTCTCAGTGACAAAACTTCCTGCTGCACTAAAAGTCCTTTCGGACAGGACACTTGAAGCGGGGCAGGCCAGAACTTCCATTGCAAATTGGGATAGCTCAGGCCACAAGTCCAGCCTGCACACCCAGTAGTCAAGGGGTCCATCGCTCCTGAGAGTGTCGAGATCCGCAGTTAAAGCTAGGTAGTCTGCTACCTGTCGGTTGAGTCTTTCTCTAAGGCTGGATCCCGAAAGGATCTGATGGTGCATGGGAGTTAAAAAGGTACGCATGTCCTCCATCAACAAGACGTCAGGAAAGCGCCCAGTCCTTGCCGCCGTGGTCGTGGGAGGAGGAGGATTAATTTCATCTCTTCCCCTGTTACATTTCCGTGGTGCTGTGACATCACCCTTATACGCTGTGTAAAGCATAGTTTTTAATTTATTATGAAAATGCTCCATCCTTTCCGACTTGCGGGAATTTGGTAACATTTCAGGCACTTTATGCTTATACCGGGGGTCGAGGAGCGTGGACACCCAGTACAGGTCGTTCTCCTTCAGCTTTTTTATACGAGGGTCCCTCAACAGGCACGACAGCATGAAAGAACCCATTTGAACAAGGTTGGATGCTGAGCTAATCATGTTGCGTTCCTCCTCCTCACTGATCTCACTGATGGTATCTTCTTCCCCCCAGCCACGTACAACACCACGGGTACCAGAGAGGTGACAACAACGAGCACCCTGGGATGACTGTTGTGCTCGGTCTTCCTCCTCCTCATCCTCCCCAAAGCCACATTCCTCCTCTGACTCCTCTTCCTCACAATCCTCTTCCTGCGTTGACGCAGGTCCAGCAAGCAATGCTGATTCGGCTGTTTGCGGGGGTGATGGACACCACAACTCTCCCGCTTCCTCTTCACGCTCATCTACTGCCTGATCCAGCACTATTCGCAGGGCACGCTCCAGGAAGAAAACAAATGGTATGATGTCGCTGATGGTGCCTTCGGTGCGACTGACAAGGTTTGTCACCTCCTCAAAAGGACGCATGAGCCTACAGGCATTGCGCATGAGCGTCCAGTAATTTGGCAAAAATATCCCCAGCTCCCCAGAGGCTGTCCTAGCACCCCGGTCATACAAATACTCATTAACAGCTTTTTCTTGTTGGAGCAGGCGGTCAAACATTAGGAGTGTTGGGCTGTCGCAAATCAAGCGCCTCACTGGCAGGTTGTTTTGACGCTGGATATCAGACAAGTGCGCCATGGCCGTGTAGGAACGCCTGAAATGGCCACACACCTTCCTTACCTGCTTCAGGACGTCCTGTAAGCCTGGGTACTTATGGACAAATCGTTGTACAATTAGATTACACACATGTGCCATGCACGGCACATGTGTCAACTTGCCCAATTTCAATGCCGCCACCAAATTACTTCCATTTTCAGAAACAACCTTGCCAATCTCCAGTTGGTGCGGAGTCAGCCACTGATCCACCTGTGCGTTCAGGGCGGTCAGGAATGCTGGTGCGGTGTGACTCTCCGCTTTCAGGCAAGTCAACCCCAAGACGGCGTGACACTGCCGTACCCGGGATGTAGCATAGTACCTGGGGAGCTGGGGGGGTGCTATAGATGTGGAGCAAGACGCAGAAGTTGAAGAGGACTCAGCCGAGGAAGAGGTTATGGAAGAGGATGAAGTAGGAGGAGTAGAGGAGGTAGCAGCAGGCCTGTCTGCAAGTCGTGGCGGTGTCACCAACTCTTCTGCAGAGCCACGCATTCCATGCTTGTCAGAAGTCAGCAGGTTTACCCAATGCGCAGTGTAGGTGATATACCTGCCCTGACCATGCTTTGCAGACCAGCTATCCATGGTCATATGGACCCTTGCCCCAACGCTGTGTGCCAGACATGCCATAACTTCCTTTCTCACAACAGAGTACAGGTTTGGGATTGCCTTTTGTGAAAAGAAATTTTTGCCAGGTACCTTCCACTGCGGTGTCCCAATAGATACAAATTTTTTGAAAGCATCAGACTCCACCAGCTTGTATGGTAAAAGCTGGCGGGCTAAGAGTTCAGACAAGCCAGCTGTCAGACGCCGGGCAAGGGGGTGACTTTGAGAAATTGGCTTCTTACGCTCAAACATGTCCTTGACAGACACCTGACTGTGGGCAGATGACCAGGAACTGCTACGTAAGAGAGACTGAGTGGAGGATGGTTGAGAGGGGGCAAGGAGGACAGCACTGGTTGACGTGGCTGAAGATGCTGGAGCAGGAGGAGGAGGGCGGATTTCACTTTGTGTGCTGCTTCTACTCATGTGTTCTTCCCATCGGCCTTTGTGATGGGAGACCATGTGCCTTCGCAAAGCAGTTGTACCTAGGTGGCTGTTGGACTTCCCACGACTCAGTTTCTTTTGGCACAGGTTGCAAATGGCATCGCTGTTGTCAGAGGCAGACACACAAAAAAAATGCCACACTGCTGAGCTCTGCGATGACGGCATTCTGGTGGTAGCAACAGCATGCGTTGATGGGCGTCGGCGGGCTGTCTGGCTGACCCCTGGTGACGATGCATGCTGTCTGACTGTGCCACTAGCTCCTTGAGACGACCACCCCGTGATTCCAAATCGTCTCCTCCTCCTCCTCCTCTCTGTCTCCCCATCTGAACTTTCCCCCTCTTCTTCTTCTCTTCTAGCAGGCACCCACGTGACATCCACCGACACATCATCATCAACCGCTTCACTTGTATCTGAAACATCAAGAAAGGAAGCAGCAGCGGGTACAACATCATCATCATCATCATCATCACACCGTACCTCCATGTCGGTAATGCTGCCTGACTGAGACTGATCACTATTATCTACATCCTCTGTCAATGATGGTTGCGCATCACTCATTTCTTCCAAATGATGTGTCAATAACTCCTGTGACAGATCAAGTGAAGCGGCTGTGGTGCTAGTGTTGGTGGTGGCGACAGGCAGCGGAGTGGCACTGGTCACTTGAGACCTGCCCAAAGCACAGCTGGACTTAGATGGTGCGTCAAGATTAGGATGACTAGCAGCGGAAGCTGAAGAAGATTGGGTTTCCTGTGTTAGCCATTCAACTAGGTCCTCCTCAGAAGTTTTTGCGTCCCCCCTGGCACCCGGCGTCTGAACAATGTGCATATTTGTAGGGTCTAAAGGAATCACAGCACCACGACCACGACCACAGAACCTGCGGGGTGGCCTGCCTCTGCCTGTCATTTTTTTTTAAATGGACACTAACAATACTATTACACCAATTGAGTGGTGGCACTGTGAAAGTGGGCACAGTATACGCTGTGAGACTGACAACAACAAAAAAGACAGATGTTTTAAAAATCACAAATTGTAAATTTTTTAAAATATTACAACTTACAAGTACTGTGGCAACAAATATGATTATTTGGCACTATTTGGCAAATGGGCCTGTCTGGCACACACGCTGGGAGAAAGGAAACTGCAATTCAATGGCACTAGGAGACTGAAGAATCACAGTCAAAACAGTTATGATTAACAAAAATTCCAATCCTGTTACAATAAATATGAGTGGTGGCACTAATTGGCTAGTTGGGACTGGCACACAGGCAGGCAGGCAGGAGGAAAATGCAATTCAAGGGCACTAGTAGACTGCAGATTGACAGTCAAAACAGTGTTGATTGACAAATTTTGCAATACTGTTAAAAGAAATATGATTGCTGGCACTAATTGGATAGTTGGGCCTGGCACACAGGCTGGCAGGCAGTAGAAAAGTGCAATTCAATGGCACAAGCAAAATGAGGATTAAGATCAACAATCAAGATTTTTTTTAATTTTAATTAGTAACTATACTGTGACAACAATTAGGATTGGTGTAAATAGTTGGCAAGACGGCCTGGCACAAAAGGATGGCAGGCAGGAGGTAGATGCAATTCAAGGAAACTAGGAGACTGATTAATGACAGTCAAAACAGTGATGATTGACAATTTTTGCAATACTGTTAAAAGAAATATGATTGCTGACAACAATTGGCTAGGTGGGCCTGGCTCACAGCAGGCTGCAAGGCAGGAGGAAAGTGCTATTCAATGGCACCAGCAAACTGAGGATTCAAATCACAGCAACTATTACCAAAATTTTTAATTTTTAATTATTAGAATACTGTCACAACAAATATGATTGGTGTAAATATTTTTTAAGTAGGCCTGGCACACAGGCTTGGAAGGCTGTAGAAAAGTGCAATTCTAGGGCACGAGCAAACTGAGGATTAAGATCATCAACAATCAAGATTTTTTTAATTTTAATTAGTAACTATACTGTGACAAATAATTAGGATTGGTGTAAATAGTTGGAAAAACGGCCTGGCACAAAAGGATGGCAGGCAGGAGGTAGATGCAATTCAAGGACACTAGGAGACTGATTACTGACAGTCTAAACAGTGATGATTGACAATTTTTGCAATACTGTTAACAGAAATATGATTGCTGACAACAATTGGCTAGGTGGGCCTGGCTCACAGCAGGCTGCAAGGCAGGAGGAAAGTGCTATTCAATGGCACCAGCAAACTGAGGATTCAAATCACAGCAACTATTACCAAAAATTTTAATTTTTAATTATTAGAATACTGTCACAACAAATATGATTGGTGTAAATATTTTTTAAGTAGGCCTGTCACACAGGCTTGGAAGGCTGTAGAAAAGTGCAATTCAAAGGCACGAGCAAACTGAGGATTAAGATCATCAACAATCAAGATTTTTTTAATTGTAATTAGTAACTATACTGTGACAAAAAATTAGGATTGGTGTAAATAGTTGGCAAGACGGCCTGGCACAAAAGGATGGCAGGCAGGAGGTAGATGCAATTCAAGGACACTAGGAGACTGATTACTGACAGTCTAAACAGTGATGATTGACAATTTTTGCAATACTGTTAACAGAAATATGATTGCTGACAACAATTGGCTAGGTGGGCCTGGCTCACAGCAGGCTGCAAGGCAGGAGGAAAGTGCTATTCAATGGCACCAGCAAAATGAGTATTTAAATCACAGCAACTATTACCAAAAATTTTAATTTTTAATTATTAGAATACTGTCACAACAAATATGATTGGTGTAAATATTTTTTAAGTAGGCCTGGCACACAGGCTTGGAAGGCTGTAGAAAAGTGCTATTCTAGGGCACGAGCAAACTGAGGATTAAGATCATCAACAATAAAGATTTTTTTAATTGTAATTAGTAACTATACTGTGACAAAAAATTAGGATTGGTGTAAATAGTTGGCAAGACGGCCTGGCACAAAAGGATGGCAGGCAGGAGGTAGATGCAATTGAAGGACACTAGGAGACTGATTACTGACAGTCTAAACAGTGATGATTGACAATTTTTGCAATACTGTTAACAGAAATATGATTGCTGACAACAATTGGCTAGGTGGGCCTGGCTCACAGCAGGCTGCAAGGCAGGAGGAAAGTGCTATTCAATGGCACCAGCAAACTGAGGATTCAAATCACAGCAACTATTACCAAAAATTTTAATTTTTAATTATTAGAATACTGTCACAACAAATATGATTGGTGTAAATATTTTTTAAGTAGGCCTGGCACACAGGCTTGGAAGGCTGTAGAGAAGTGCTATTCTAGGGCACGAGCAAACTGAGGATTAAGATCATCAACAATAAAGATTTTTTTAATTGTAATTAGTAACTATACTGTGACAAAAAATTAGGATTGGTGTAAATAGTTGGCAAGACGGCCTGGCACAAAAGGATGGCAGGCAGGAGGTAGATGCAATTCAAGGACACTAGGAGACTGATTACTGACAGTTTAAACAGTGATGATTGACAATTTTTGCAATACTGTTAACAGAAATATGATTGCTGACAACAATTGGCTAGGTGGGCCTGGCTCACAGCAGGCTGCAAGGCAGGAGGAAAGTACTATTCAATGGCACCAGCAAACTGAGGATTCAAATCACAGCAACTATTACCAAAAATTTTAATTTTTAATTATTAGAATACTGTCACAACAAATATGATTGGTGTAAATATTTTTTAAGTAGGCCTGGCACACAGGCTTGGAAGGCTGTAGAAAAGTGCTATTCTAGGGCACGAGCAAACTGAGGATTAAGATCATCAACAATAAAGATTTTTTTAATTGTAATTAGTAACTATACTGTGACAAAAAATTAGGATTGGTGAAAATAGTTGGAAAAACGGCCTGGCACAAAAGGATGGCAGGCAGGAGGTAGATGCAATTCAAGGACACTAGGAGACTGATTACTGACAGTCTAAACAGTGATGATTGACAATTTTTGAAATACTGTTAACAGAAATATGATTGCTGACAACAATTGGCTAGGTGGGCCTGGCTCAAAGCAGGCTGCAAGGCAGGAGGAAAGTGCTATTCAATGGCACCAGCAAACTGAGGATTCAAATCACAGCAACTATTACCAAAAATTTTAATTTTTAATTATTAGAATACTGTCACAACAAATATGATTGGTGTAAATATTTTTCAAGTAGGCCTGGCACACAGGCTTGGAATGCTGTAGAAAAGTGCAATTCTAGGGCACGAGCAAACTGAGGATTAAGATCATCAACAATCAAGATTTTTTTAATTTTAATTAGTAACTATACTGTGACAAAAAATTAGGATTGGTGTAAATAATTGGCAAGACGGCCTGGCACAAAATGATGGCAGGCAGGAGGTAGATGCAATTCAAGGACACTAGGAGACTGATTACTGACAGTCTAAACAGTGATGATTGACAATTTTTGCAATACTGTTAACAGAAATATGATTGCTGACAACAATTGGCTAGGTGGGCCTGGCTCACAGCAGGCTGCAAGGCAGGAGGAAAGTGCTATTCAATGGCACCAGCAAACTGAGGATTCCAATCACAGCAACTATTACCAAAAAATTTTATTTTTAATTATTAGAATACTGTCACAACAAATATGATTGGTGTAAATATTTTTTAAGTAGGCCTGGCACACAGGCTTGGAAGGCTGTAGAAAAGTGCAATTCAAAGGCACGAGCAAACTGAGGATTAAGATCATCAACAATAAAGATTTTTTTAATTGTAATTAGTAACTATACTGTGACAAAAAATTAGGATTGGTGTAAATAGTTGGCAAGACGGCCTGGCACAAAAGGATGGCAGGCAGGAGGTAGATGCAATTCAAGGAAACTAGGAGACTGATTACTGACAGTCTAAACAGTGATGATTGACAATTTTTGCAATACTGTTAACAGAAATATGATTGCTGACAACAATTGGCTAGGTGGGCCTGGCTCACAGCAGGCTGCAAGGCAGGAGGAAAGTGCTATTCAATGGCACCAGCAAACTGAGGATTCAAATCACAGCAACTATTACCAAAAATTTTAATTTTTAATTATTAGAATACTGTCACAACAAATATGATTGGTGTAAATATTTTTTAAGTAGGCCTGGCACACAGGCTTGGAAGGCTGTAGAAAAGTGCAATTCAAAGGCACGAGCAAACTGAGGATTAAGATCATCAACAATCAAGATTTTTTTAATTTTAATTAGTAACTATACTGTGACAAAAAATTAGGATTGGTGTAAATAGTTGGCAAGACGGCCTGGCACAAAAGGATGGCAGGCAGGAGGTAGATGCAATTCAAGGACACTAGGAGACTGATTACTGACAGTCTAAACAGTGATGATTGACAATTTTTGCAATACTGTTAACAGAAAAATGATTGCTGACAATAATTGGCTAGGTGGGCCTGGCTCACAGCAGGCTGCAAGGCAGGAGGAAAGTGCTATTCAATGGCACCAGCAAACTGAGGATTCAAATCACAGCAACTATTACCAAAAATTTTAATTTTTAATTATTAGAATACTGTCACAACAAATATGATTGGTGTAAATATTTTTTAAGTAGGCCTGGCACACAGGCTTGGAAGTCTGTAGAAAAGTGCAATTCAAAGGCACGAGCAAACGGAGGATTAAGATCATCAACAATAAAGATTTTTTTAATTGTAATTAGTAACTATACTGTGACAAAAAATTAGGATTGGTGTAAATAGTTGGCAAGACGGCCTGGCACAAAAGGATGGCAGGCAGGAGGTAGATGCAATTCAAGGAAACTAGGAGACTGATTACTGACAGTCTAAACAGTGATGATTGACAATTTTTGCAATACTGTTAACAGAAATATGATTGCTGACAACAATTGGCTAGGTGGGCCTGGCTCACAGCAGGCTGCAAGGCAGGAGGAAAGTGCTATTCAATGGCACCAGCAAACTGAGGATTCAAATCACAGCAACTATTACCAAAAATTTTAATTTTTAATTATTAGAATACTGTCACAACAAATATGATTGGTGTAAATATTTTTTAAGTAGGCCTGGCACACAGGCTTGGAAGGCTGTAGAAAAGTGCAATTCAAAGGCACGAGCAAACTGAGGATTAAGATCATCAACAATCAAGATTTTTTTAATTTTAATTAGTAACTATACTGTGACAAAAAATTAGGATTGGTGTAAATAGTTGGCAAGACGGCCTGGCACAAAAGGATGGCAGGCAGGAGGTAGATGCAATTCAAGGACACTAGGAGACTGATTACTGACAGTCTAAACAGTGATGATTGACAATTTTTGCAATACTGTTAACAGAAAAATGATTGCTGACAATAATTGGCTAGGTGGGCCTGGCTCACAGCAGGCTGCAAGGCAGGAGGAAAGTGCTATTCAATGGCACCAGCAAACTGAGGATTCAAATCACAGCAACTATTACCAAAAATTTTAATTTTTAATTATTAGAATACTGTCACAACAAATATGATTGGTGTAAATATTTTTTAAGTAGGCCTGGCACACAGGCTTGGAAGTCTGTAGAAAAGTGCAATTCAAAGGCACGAGCAAACGGAGGATTAAGATCATCAACAATAAAGATTTTTTTAATTGTAATTAGTAACTATACTGTGACAAAAAATTAGGATTGGTGTAAATAGTTGGCAAGACGGCCTGGCACAAAAGGATGGCAGGCAGGAGGTAGATGCAATTCAAGGAAACTAGGAGACTGATTACTGACAGTCTAAACAGTGATGATTGACAATTTTTGCAATACTGTTAACAGAAATATGATTGCTGACAACAATTGGCTAGGTGGGCCTGGCTCACAGCAGGCTGCAAGGCAGGAGGAAAGTGCTATTCAATGGCACCAGCAAACTGAGGATTCAAATCACAGCAACTATTACCAAAAATTTTATTTTTTAATTATTAGAATACTGTCACAACAAATATGATTGGTGTAAATATTTTTTAAGTAGGCCTGGCACACAGGCTTGGAAGGCTGTAGAAAAGTGCAATTCAAAGGCACGAGCAAACTGAGGATTAAGATCATCAACAATCAAGATTTTTTTTAATTTTAATTAGTAACTATACTGTGACAAAAAATTAGGATTGGTGTAAATAGTTGGCAAGACGGCCTGGCACAAAAGGATGGCAGGCAGGAGGTAGATGCAATTCAAGGACACTAGGAGACTGATTACTGACAGTCTAAACAGTGATGATTGACAATTTTTGCAATACTGTTAACAGAAATATGATTGCTGACAACAATTGGCTAGGTGGGCCGGGCTCACAGCAGGCTGCAAGGCAGGAGGAAAGTGCTATTCAATGGCACCAGCAAACTGAGGATTCAAATCACAGCAACTATTACCAAAAATTTTAATTTTTAATTATTAGAATACTGTCACAACAAATATGATTGGTGTAAATATTTTTTAAGTAGGCCTGGCACACAGGCTTGGAAGGCTGTAGAAAAGTGCAATTCAAAGGCACGAGCAAACTGAGGATTAAGATCATCAACAATAAAGATTTTTTTAATTGTAATTAGTAACTATACTGTGACAAAAAATTAGGATTGGTGTAAATAGTTGGCAAGACGGCCTGGCACAAAAGGATGGCAGGCAGGAGGTAGATGCAATTCAAGGAAACTAGGAGACTGATTACTGACAGTCTAAACAGTGATGATTGACAATTTTTGCAATACTGTTAACAGAAATATGATTGCTGACAACAATTGGCTAGGTGGGCCTGGCTCACAGCAGGCTGCAAGGCAGGAGGAAAGTGCTATTCAATGGCACCAGCAAACTGAGGATTCAAATCACAGCAACTATTACCAAAAATTTTATTTTTTAATTATTAGAATACTGTCACAACAAATATGATTGGTGTAAATATTTTTTAAGTAGGCCTGGCACACAGGCTTGGAAGGCTGTAGAAAAGTGCAATTCAAAGGCACGAGCAAACTGAGGATTAAGATCATCAACAATCAAGATTTTTTTTAATTTTAATTAGTAACTATACTGTGACAAAAAATTAGGATTGGTGTAAATAGTTGGCAAGACGGCCTGGCACAAAAGGATGGCAGGCAGGAGGTAGATGCAATTCAAGGACACTAGGAGACTGATTACTGACAGTCTAAACAGTGATGATTGACAATTTTTGCAATACTGTTAACAGAAATATGATTGCTGACAACAATTGGCTAGGTGGGCCGGGCTCACAGCAGGCTGCAAGGCAGGAGGAAAGTGCTATTCAATGGCACCAGCAAACTGAGGATTCAAATCACAGCAACTATTACCAAAAATTTTAATTTTTAATTATTAGAATACTGTCACAACAAATATGATTGGTGTAAATATTTTTTAAGTAGGCCTGGCACACAGGCTTGGAAGGCTGTAGAAAAGTGCAATTCAAAGGCACGAGCAAACTGAGGATTAAGATCAACACTAAAATTTTTTTTTATTTAAATTAATAACTATACTGTCTGACTGTGACAACAATTATGATTGGTGTAAATAGTTGGCTAGATGGCCTGGCACAAAAGGCTGGCAGTGGCAGGCAGGAGGTAAATGAAATTCAATGGCACTAGGAGACTGAATATTTGCAGTCCAAAAAATTATGATTTTTTTTTTTATTACTGTTACAAGAATTGTGATTGGTGCCACTAATTGGCTACTTGGGCCTGGCAGACAGGCTGGCAGATATGAGTCGTGGATGGTAGGTAGGGCAGCAATTTAACACAGTATGCTGTGTAAGTGACAAAAACACAGGACTGATAGAAAATTAAGTTACATTACACTAGCAAAATATTTTAAAATTTTAGATTTTAATATTAAAATTATGTTAAGAAGTGCAATGCACATATGACTCTATGAGTGGTCGCACTGGCTGGCTGCTACGTAGGGCAGCAATTATAACAACAGTATGCTGTGTAAGTCAGATAGACAGACACAGGCCTGATAGAAAATACAATTAGATTACACTAGCATAATGATTTAAAGACTTTTTTTTGAAAATTTTAAGAAAAAGGTTAAGCACATACATATGAGTCGTGGCTGATAGCCTTGGAAGGGCAGCTATTAAAAACAGTAGGCTCTGTATGTCGGATACACACACGCCTGATAGAAAATACTATTAGATTACACTAGAAAAATGATTGAAATTATTTTTTTTTGGGGGAAATTAAAAAAAGGTTAAACACATATGAGTCGTGGCTCATAGACTAGGGAGGGCAGCAAGTAAACACAGTAGGCTCTCTATGTCAGCAAAACACACAGGCCGGATAGAAACTTATATTAGATTACACTAGCAAACAAATTTAAACTTTTTTTTTTTTATATTAAAATTAAGGTGAAGGAGAATAGATATGAGTGCTGGGTGGCTGCCTGGCACAGACCAATTAACCAAAAGACTGAAAAAAAAGAGGTATATTAATGCTGAGTGAGCCTGACAGACACAGGCATGATAGTAAATGTAATTAGATTACACTAGCAAAATATTTTTATTTTTTTTATTTAAAATAATGTTATAAACGGATATTAACACTGGTGGCTGCTGGCTGGCACAGAGCAATGAACCAGAGTATATGCTGTGTGACACTGGCCTGATAGAAAATGAAAAAAAATTACACTAGAAAAATAATTATATTTTTGGGTTAGTTAAATTTAAACTAATGTTGTTAGGGAGATATCAGTGGTGGCAGTAGTCACAGCATATGCTGTGAGCCTTAAACACACAGCTGAAAGCCAGGCAAATGCTAATAAAAAAAAAACGAAAAAAAAAAAAAAAAACGGCACGAAATATAGCCCTAAAAAGGGCTTTTTGGGGTGCTGTGCTTGCAGCAGATATGAGTGGAGTCCTTCTGGACTGTAAATACACTAGCCTAGCTATGTTTTTCCTATTAATGTCAGGAGCAAAAACACAACACGTCCTCTCATTAAAAAAGCAAGGTCGTTATGAGTCTAAAATGGCGGATTCCGAGTAGCTGGGAGTGTCTGTGAGGGAGTGTCTGATGTTGATTGGCTCTAATGTGTCAGGCGGCTGTGACATAAAGGGTCAAAGTTTCCACAATGATGACACATAGGGGCGGATCGAACATCGCCATGTGTTCGCCCACAAACGCGAACGCGAACAAGCTATGTTTGCTGTGAACCGTTCGCGGGCGAACAGTTCGGGACATCACTACTCATGAATAGTGTCTGGGAATAAAAGCAGCTGATGATTCACTTACTGACTCAAATTTCTACGGATGCCATATTTCAAAACGTTCCTGCACTCAGGTCGATATTTATATCCTCAAGCTGCCAAATCCTGGTCCTTTAGTAGCCCAAATCAATATACTTTTGGGACTGTGAATCCTTGCAGATCCAGGGCTGTGTTTTGGCAAATTACTGTTATTGCGTTCAAGCAGATCCAAGCCACCACCAAACTTTAGCAAGACACGGGGAGCACAATACACACCTGACCGAGATGCACACAGACTGATTTGCCACTGCGGAATGATGATGCTTTTCACCCCTCCCCTTCTGAGTTGTCCTGGGGCTTCGTCAGATGCCGCTCTCTCTTTCCACCAAGGCTTATATAGCCCTGGGAACTTGGTTGCAACATTAAGAATTTAAACAACAAGTTACACTATTGCTCACATAATGTAACAATATTTATATTGCCTACTACGATCATGGCATTAGCTGTGAAGATAAAAATGATTCACTATATACATTTTATTTACAGTGATGCCTCAAACTTAAAAAGTAGATAATAGTTCTAAACATATACAATTTTAATTCATGTCTAGTTGTTAAGAACCTTGATGGGCTCCTACACCTATGCTATCCAAAATTATTATTGGGTTCATAGTTGGAGGTATATATCCTGAAGATCAATAGTGTATTACAAAAAGCTAGCAAATTACATTTTTTTCATTTAAAACCTGCTGGTGTCAGGTATTCAGCAGATACATCCACCTTGACTCTTTTTGGAGACGTATTTTGTCTTAATTACATCCCCTCCTTCTTGGTTTAACATGTTCAATGCCCACAACAGATATATCATCATACTTAGACTCATGCCTGTCTGCAAAGTTTCTCCCTATGGGGCTGTCAATATTGGCTTTTTTAATATCATATTGATGTTCCCTCACTTTTTTTTTCAACTCTCTTGTTGTTTTTCCTACTTAGAATAGGGGACATGAACCATATAGTAGGTAGACCACCCCTGTGGTATTGTAGTTAATCCATTGCCTAATTTTAAACACATGGTTTACATCGGTAAAGAAGGTCTTCATTCTTACCATACTGCTGCAATACAGACATTTTCCACAAAGGTGGCTTCCCACCCTAGGCTGGCTTGCTGTCAACCAATTCTGTTTTGGGGATCTCTTTCAAATTCACTGTGTACTAAACAGTTTGTGAGGCTGAGTGCTCTCCTGGCTGTAATCTGTGGGTATTCGGAAATAATTCCATCTAGGGAGTTATCTGCCTGCAAAATATGCCAATTCTTTTGCAGTATAGACCTGATTTTACCCCAATGATTGTTATATTTGGTAATTACCCTTACTGGATTTTCCTCACCCTTAGGTTGTTTTTTAAGCAACAAATCCTGCCTAGAGATCTTTCGTGCTCTGGTCCATGCTCTCCTAATTTGCCTGTTCGAATATCCCCTATCCTTAAACCTTAGAGCCATACCCTCCGCGTTTCTTTCAAAGAATGCCTCCGTAGAACAGTTTCTCTTAAGCCTAAGAAACTGCCCTGTCAGAATGCCATGCTTTAACACTTAAAGATGATGGCTCTCAGCATGCAAAAGGCTATTTGTTTCCGTTGCCTACCTAAAAACCTTTGTGATCAGGCCTTTATTATGCATCCAAAAAGGATGCCTCAACATTTCTTATTTTGTATGTCAGGAAAATGTTCAGGGAGTTCTGATTAAGAAGATGTACAAATGTCTTAACTTCTTCAATACTGCCATCTCACAGAATGAAGACATCCTCCACATATCTTAGCCAGAGTACCACATGTGCCTCCACCCACTCAACTTGGTAAACACCTCTTGTTGTTCCCAGAATCCCAAATGTAGGCAGATATAGGTGGGGGCACATGTGGCAACAATGGCTGTCCCCCTTTGCTGACGGTATTGTTTCCCATCAAAAAGAAAAATGTTGTCCTTTAATACAAATTCTAACAATCTGACAATAAAGTTTGTGTGTTTCTGAAAGCCTTCCACTCTTGTCTCCAAAAAGTGATTTGCAGCATTATGTCCAGCCTCATGGGGGATTGAGGAATAGAGGGACTCAACATCAAGGGTCACTAATAGTGTATCTTTCTTTACATTTATAATGTATAGCCTTTGTAAGACCTCGTTAGTATATCTGACATAGGATGGCATTGATGACAGAAATGGTCATAAAAAGAAATCCGAATTATTACTCACATTCTCTGTAGGGCTTCCTATGCCAAAGATAATTAGTCTCCCTGGAGGTTTTTCCAGATTCTTATGCAACTTTGGTGTACAGTAAAATTTTGGGAGGATGGGTAATTGTTTGTACATAAACTGATGCTCTTTTAGGGATATGAGGTCTTCTCTAAGGCCATCATTTAAGATGAACAGGAGTTCATCACATGATCTATCATAGTCAATTCTATCGATGCGGCTGTATTGTTGGGGATCTCCTAGTTGCCTCATCAAAATATGTGATCTTATTCATGATGACAACATTCCCCCCTTTATCCGATAATTTTATGACTAAGTCATCACGCCTTTTTAATTCATTTAGGACAGCTCTCTCTGATTAACTTAGATTGTCAACTACTACACCTGTGTTCTCTATCCTGCGTATGTCTTTCTCAACACATTTTACAAAGCTCTGTATTCTTGGAACAAGGGACAACTCTGGCATAAAATTAGATCTGTTAAGGAAGTTAGTTCTCACCAGAAAACTGTCGTTTTCTACTTCTTTTACCTCAACCTTTTTAGTTAATAGAGAGACCAGTACTGCAAGTGTTTCTTTATCTGCAGCACTTTCAGGAGTGGACTCTCTATTTCTATGTTTACCTCTCCAGAGTTTTTTTCAGGACAAGTTTGCGAGCAAACAGATTAATGTCCTTAGTAACCTCAAACTTATCCAAACCTAAGGAAGGACAGATGGATAGTCCTTTGGATAAAACCTCAATATGTTCTTTATTAAGAGGAAAATATGACAGATTAACCAAAGTGAGTTGTTCCCCTGCAGGGTTCTTTCCTAAAGTAGATCTAGCCTCTCCTGGTTCCTGGTCATCATTCATGTATAGTTCTGATTGCCTCTAAATCTCCTGTTTCTGCCTCTTCTCCCTCTTTCAAAACGAATATCTTACCTGATGTTTCCTCTGCCATCCTCTCCTTGCCCTACGCCTAAAGAGAACCATGAGTCTATAATTGCCCTGATGTTTTGTGTATTGTGATCTAACTCACTGTCTGAGCTGTCTGTACCTAACTGATGGTGGGCTACGATAGATATAAATCCTACCTTTCTTATAGTCATCCTGATCTCTCATCAGTTTCCTTCTCTTCCTAAACTTAATTTCACTGTGTATTTTTTCAATATTTTTTTGGATTTCTTTATTTTGCCTTTTAAAAACTAGGTCATTAGCAAACAAATTTACCTGTTGATAGGCTTTGGTGGTTTCTATTTTGCTCAGCTCTAGTCTCTTTTTTTTTTTTTTTTGATTTTCAAAAAAGCTTTATTAATATCAAGCAAAAGTACACGTCATAAACTGTATGCATCATAGCATACCTCAGAAATATTATAATACAATATGTCATTGAGTCAATACATTATCAAATTAATCCCCTCTGTTGATTGCTAAAGAACATGGAACAGTTACTGCGTAATGATGACAATCTACCCTTTATACTCGAAGATGGGGACTAATGTTTAAATACACATTGTCTAATTCAGTGTACTTCCTTCTGATCCCCAATTTTAGCACTGCAGACCACTCATGGATCTGATACAAAGTCACTTATTAACAGTTTTGGGGATATGCAAGGGTAAAATTTAACAAAGAGACAAAACAACACATAAGAACTTGTGTCAATAGACACAACTAGCCATAAAAGTTGTCATTTTTATGTTTAGATGTACCTACAGCTATTATATTCACTTGTAAAAAATAAGGCTTAGTTAATTAGGCAATATATATAACCTTAGAGACAGTTGAGCAAGCCCCACCACAAGATTATCCAGACCATCTTAATGGAAATAAAGAGGCAAAGTAGTTGTATCCTGAAATATCAGAACCTCGCCATACTTAAGTGATTTAATAAGAGGTATCGTTTAGCTGCACATCAAAATAAATAGGGCACTGCAAGCAAAGGGGGAAACATTTGATGTTAAAGCTGTTAAAAGTGCATAATGGCAGACAAATGGCGGTATCCCAGCTATAAAATATATACATGTCCCCCACCCGCTACCGCGGCCGCCAGCCGCGAGTGAGGTAACAAACAATATGTTTAATATGCATGCCATTGACATGGGTGAAAATGCCATACGTAGCCTGAGAGCCATAAACCAAGGAAAATATTTGTCTCCCTCTGCCTCAAATCAACCTCCTATGTCCTGGGCCTCTGGAAAGTAATAATGAGATTAATGGTATAGAAGCTACATGGTAAACTAATAAAACATACATATCTTGAACTTATGCGCAAAAATTTAAAACAACAAATCAAACGGTGGTAGCAAAACCAAACAGCAAACCTTATATTTGAGTCCTTAAGATAGTCCCAAGTATAGTCTATTGTTAAAGAGAGTTATTAGCCCCCTGAATATTGCTGCTTTCCATATGGAGCATTAACACCTTTCGAAGCCGGTAATTTGGCAGGGCTGAGTGTCTCCCCTCGGCAGTTTAGAATGTCTGGTAGAAATAGTGCCGGGGGATGGTGTGGGGTAGATCTTAGTCTCGGGAGGGCTATACCGGGGGTCAAGATCCTCCGTAAACCATGGACGCCCCAAAACACAATCCGGTGCCTTGTTAAAGGTGAGTGAGCTTAGAGTTTCCAGGTCCGCGGCCATCTCCGGGCTCCCCCAGAATCCACATGGCCTCCATGGGAGCTCCGAGTCCTGTTCTAAATATAGCTGCAATCTTGCTGAGTCCATGGGATCTTCAATCCCAAGAGTAATGGGATGTTTCCACTGCTTACTTGCATTGACGTTCATATATACAAGGTCCAGTTTCTCTGAATGTGAGTGGATCATTGTGTCTCCAGACGCCATCTTAGGTGAAGTAGTGTTATATCTCCAGCTTGACAGACCCGATTTTAGTGAAAAGCCGATAGTTTGCGTGCTGTATTGGTGTGATGTCTCCGCTGCTCTGCATGTATTGCCTTCGTATGATGATAAGGGAGTTATAATAGGGCTGCCGCCTGACTGTATGGCTGCTCCTATCCTCAGCCCGGCATGTTGCTTGTCTTCCCCGGGCTTTATACATGCAGCGGGCTCACTCCTCACGAGTTGTTGTAGCGCCGGCTCAGCAACCCCAGTAACATTAGATAAAGTATGTCTTGCTCCGAGGGAGCTTTATCTATTAAAGCTTGATTCAGGGCTTCTAACTTAGCCAAGCGGAGGTCCAGAGCAGCGGTAAGACCACTACCCTCCATTATGGCTGGCTGATGTCTGCGTCCACTCCCACCTTGCGACTACAATGCCCAAAGCGGTATGCTGATTCTTAGTAAGAAAAGCTGTTGGTTGCGGCAAGTTTATTGTAGGTACGTGAGTTAATCAGTTCTGGATAGACACCCCTGAGGTCCAGGGGGGGGAACGCTGCCTGTAAGATCGCCGCCGCTACAGGCCTCAATCATCCAATTCCGCCTCCAGGATCATTAATACAGCAACTAACAGCAGGGTCTTGTATATGGTCTTGCTGCAGCTCGGTCTAGTGTCAGATGCTGTAGGATTAAAGCAATAACCGGCGGATTATTGAATTTTTCTCCCGGAGCTACAGAAGAGTGCGACTGCACAGAGCCGCTGCCTGGACACCCCCCCCAGCTCTAGTCTCTTTTTATCTTCCTCAATCATCAATTCCATGAGTTCAATAGTACACTTACGGCTAGATCATGAGTTTTGCGTTTTGAGCGGTGCGGTGCTAACTTGCAAGTTATTGTCACCGCTCACCTCCCTACAGTGCTGGTATTACAAGTTTTCAAAAACCCGGCGTTAGTGGGCAATATTGCAGCGTAAAGCAAAATTGAGCTCCACACCGCACTCCAATACCAGCTCTGCGGTGAGCTGGTTTTATGTGCTCATGCACGATTTCCCCATAGACATCAATGGGGAGAGCCGGCTAAAAAAAAAGCCTAACACCTGGAATAATGGAGCGTTAAGCTCGGTAACGCAGCCCCATTGATTCCTATGGGGAAAGAAAATTTATGTTTACACCTAACACCCTAACATAAACCCCGAGTCTAAACACCCCTAATCTGCCACCCCTGACATTGCCGACACCTACATTATACATATTAACCCCTAACCTGCCAAACCCAACATCGCCAACACCTACATTACACTTATTAACCCATAATCTGCCGCCCCGACACAGCCGCCACCTACATACAGTTATTAACCCCTAATCTGCCGCCCCTGACACCGCCGCCACCTACATACAGTTATTAACCCCTAATCTGCTGCCCCCAATGTCGCTGCCACCCACCTACACTTATTAACCCCTAATCTGCCGCCCCTAACATCGCCGCCACCTACCTACATTTATTAACCCCTAATCTTCCGCCCCCAACGTCGCCGCCACTATACTAAAGTTATTAACCCCTAACCCTAAATCTAACCCTAACCCTAACACCCACTAACTTTAATGTAATTAAAATAAATCTAAATTAAACCTACAATTAATAACTAAATAATTCCTATTTAAAACTAAATACTTACCTATGAAATAAACCCTAAGCTAGCTACAATATAACTAATCGTTACATTGTAGCTATCTTACGGCTAGATTTGGAGTTTGGCGGTAGATGGCCTGCTAACGCTACGCGTGGTTTATGTCTAACGCACGGCATTGTTTGACTCCGGTATTTAGAGTAAAAAAAAAGACCATCTAACGATGCTCCTAACGCGTGTATGTCACACGCGGAATCCTGCCCGCGTTAGACAGTCTCCCATAGAGATCAATGGAAAAGCAAAAAAATAGCTTTTTTCACCTAACACTCGATCTCGCGAGAAATACGCACGGCTCGGTCATATGACGCATACCACATCATGCACAACAATAACACGCCGCAAATGTCACAACAACAATCAATCAACAAAGCACACAAGCATTACACATTCACAAGCGGGTGGATTTTTAATAAAATTTAATACGGGGAATATGCATATACTTTAAGATGCGGAAATACGCTAAATAACAACAAGGGAAAAAAAATATACATACACTAGCAAAATACTCGCATTCAATATCACTATATATTAGGACAAACATACATATACAACACTTCACTAATACCACACCATCGCAAATTCACATTTAAACAGAATACTATTGGTCAATGTTATTGAAAACGACCACTATGACATCATCGCATTCTACACATTCCACAAATACTAACTCAAAATGAGCATGCGCAAATTCACACACCTAATACACATTGCACAAATACTAATTGCTAATAAAGCACACATGAACACAATTTACAACGCAAATAGGTACATCATTAAACATTTACACAGGGTATATAAGCACCACACAAGCATGGCTTCTTTGACTGTGTTGCTGGTGGGTCTTTGGAGATTGGAGGGTTAAGATTAGAGAGTTTGTGCATTATTGTGAGTGAGTTAGTGTTAGTGTGAGAGAGTCAGTTGTTAGTGTTATCGTGAGTGAGTGAGTGAGTGGGAGTTAGTGGTAGTGGGAGAGAGTCAGTTAGTGGTAGTGGGAGTTAGTGAGAGTTAGTGGTAGTGTGATAGAGTCAGTTAGTGGGAGTTAGTGAGAGTTAGTGGTAGTGTGAGTTAGTGAGAATTAGTAGTAGTGTGAGTTAGTGAGAATTAGTAGTAGTGTGAGTTAGTGAGAATTAGTAGTAGTGTGAGTTAGCGAGCGAGTGATTTTTCTGTACACTTAACACATTTACACGCAAACACATTCAATACATACATACACTTATCAATAATACTACATACACTCCATACCCCATACCCTGTAGTCCCATTCCCTGTAATCCCATTTACTCTTATCCCATACCCCATCCCATACCCATACCCTAGTTACATTTAGTTTACATATCCTCCTTTTAGTCTTCTTCTTTTTGTTTATTTAAATACTCCTTACCCTCTTTGTTTTTTTTAGATCCCTCTCACACTTTCAGCACTTATTTTGTCTTTTTAGTTCTTTATTTTGAACCCCTTTCATTTCATCACACTCACTTTTTGTTTGATTATTTGGGGTTTATTTTAGGGAACAGATGGAGGGCAGGCAGGGGAGAGGTAGAGGGGGGAGGAGAGGGAGGGGGAGAGGAACAGGACAGGAAGGGGGGCAGGAAGGGGGGCAGGAAGCGGGGGTGGAAGCGGTGGGTGGACCCAGCCACTTGGTTCAAGATGAACAAGTGGCTGGGCCCAGTGGCTGACAGAGTAGGGCTTCACAGTCCGGGAAACAGAGGGCATCGTCACAGGGGAAGGCCAAGGCGACTAGGGAGGCGAGGTTTTCAATGGAGGAGAAGGAGGGCTTCATACTACACTCCATACCCCATTCCCTGTAGTCCCATTCCCTGTAATCCCATTTACTCTTATCCCATACCCCATCCCATACCCATACCCTAGTTACATTTAGTTTACATATCCTCCTTTTAGTCTTCTTCTTTTTGTTTATTTAAATACTCCTTACCCTCTTTGTTTTTTTAGATCCCTCTCACACTTTCAGCACTTATTTTGTCTTTTTAGTTCTTTATTTTGAACCCCTTTCATTTCATCACACTCACTTTTTGTTTGATTATTTGGGGTTTATTTTAGGGAACAGATGGAGGGCAGGCAGGGGAGAGGTAGAGGGGGGAGGAGAGGGAGGGGGAGAGGAACAGGGCAGGAAGGGGGGCAGGAAGGGGGGCAGGAAGCGGGGGTGGAAGCGGTGGGTGGACCCAGCCACTTGGTTCAAGATGAACAAGTGGCTGGGCCCAGTGGCGGACAGAGTAGGGCTTCACAGTCCGGGAAACAGAGGGCATCGTCACAGGGGAAGGCCAAGGCGACTAGGGAGGCGAGGTTTTCAATGGAAGAGAAGGAGGCCCTCGTTGAGGCCTATATGGCCAGGTATAGGAGGCTGCAGCACCAGAAGACCACCCCGACTGAGAAGAGGAAGCTCTGGCATGAGATAAGGAATGCAGTCAATGCAGTGGGTGGCCGGAACAGAGATATGGACTCTATAAAACATCGATACCGGGACTGCAAAATGGATCTCAAGAAAAAGTTAAGCCTGGAGGCCCGACATTCCGCAGGAACCGGTGGCGGCCCTGCCCTGGAAATCGAGTACTGCCGATGGGAGGAAATGTTGCGGCCCAGCATCTCCGAGGTGGATGTAGTCGGTATCGGAGGAATTGATACCGGGAACCTCATTTAAGAATAAATTCACATACGAATGTATTTCAAGGGACACTATACGCAAACCTTTACTTTCATGATTAAGGTAGTGAATACAATTTGACAAAACATTCAAATGTACTTATATTACCTAATTTGAATCATTCTTGAGATATATTTTAATGAAGAAATAGCCATGCACACGGTGAACCAATCACAGGAGGCAGCTATATTCAGCTAACAATCAGCATCTTCTAAGCATATTTAGATATGCTTTTCAGCAAAGAATATCCAGAGAATGAAGCTAATTAGATAAGAAAAGGACATTAGAAAGTTGATTATAAATGTATGCTTCTAAATCATGAAAGATAAAACATTGGGTATAATGTCCCTTTAAGGATCAGATTAATGCTATAACGTTATTTCCACGCATTCACAATTACTTTGCGGTTACATCAGTATCTAGGCTATAGGTTAGGTGTGCATTTAAACAGACTGAAAACAAACGCTAAAACATTCAGATTTAACAGAGATATCACAAACACGGTTTAGAAAATGCTGAAATTGTATTGATTGTTAGATTTCAAAGTGGATTAATGATTCTGCTTTTGTAATTGTATCGTAAGCTAAGTCATTTAAAGCTTGATTTGGAAATATGCTAATATATACATTTTTTATTTGTTCAAATATACAGAGTCTGGGGAGGAGGCAGCACAACAAATACAGCCTCCTCCATCTCCCCGGGATGAGAGTGGTGGGGAGGAATTTCCACTTCGGAGGGAAGAGGCCCCCCGTGACGAAGAGGGCACGGAAGCTGATGAAGAGGCCCCGGAAGCAGAGGAGGAGCCCGCGGAACCAGAGGCCCCTCAAGGACCCGCACTCCGCCATGCACGGGCACCCCGCCGTGCACGGGTACCCCGCCAAGCACAACAAGAGGAAATAGCGGAGGTGCGAGTTCTACTAGACTACATAGACCAGATGCGTAACTCCCGGATACAAAATATAGAAGGCCGAACTCGAATTCTTGAAGGACAAAACCAAATAATTGAAGGACAAAACCAAATAATTGAAGGACAAAACCAAATAATAAACATACTTAATAGAATAGAAGAAGGGCAAAACAGAATCATTAATCTACACCAAGAGATGTTTAATTTTTTCCGGGAGGCGCATGCTGGTCTGCCTCCTGGTCCGCCTCCTGCTGCTGGGCCTCCTGCTGCTGGGCCTCCTGCTGCTGGGCCTCCTGCTGCTGGGCCATCTTCTCCTGCCGGGCCATCTTCTCCTGCCGGGCCATCTCCTCCTGCCGAGCCATCTCCTCCTCCTCAGCCATTTTCTCCTCCTCAGCCATCTTCTCCTCCTCAGCCATCTTCTCCTCCTCAGCCATCTTCTCCTCCTCACCTTGGTCGTCCCAGTACTCTTCCTTCCACTCTTCCCACAACATCTCCAAGGAGAACTCGTCAGAGTCGGCAGTTGCCCCTCCCAGAGCCTCAGCCCCGTGGGAAGAGGGGAAGGAAGAGGAAGTAAGTATTTGTTTTCATGTTTAATGTTTTTTTTATTTAATGTGTAATGGATAGGTATGTGATGATGTGGTTTTCATACACTTGTGGACCACACTCTGTATATAATCTACTTCTATGGGACCGGGTCCATGGAGGCAGATTGTTTGCAGAGTGTGAGTTATAAGTGTGTGAAAACCACATCATCACATACCTATCCTTGTTCATGATATTGATTGGTTTCTGTGATGTGATGTCCAAACTGTTTCCCGAATCGCAAACAAAATTACCATTACAATTATCCATGATGGCATATTACTGTTTGAATGCCAATAACACAGCTTAAAGGGACAGTCAGAAAATTATTGATTACAAAGAAAACACTGTATTACGCATTATCAAGTTGGAAACAACAAAACATGGAGAAATACGTGTGACTTATGTGCTTACCCTTGTATCTATGACTATGAAAAATGACCACTTATTTGTTGTTCTGACATAACAACATTTGATATCAATGATCAATACATGGTAAATAATATGCTGTATGAGCACAAGGTTTAACATATACAAATGCTATCCAAATGCCCTCTAGTGGTCAAATTGTATAATGATTACATGCACTCTTCAAGCTCGAAGAAATGAGCACACGAACCTCATAGGTTTAGCTAGCAAATTAAAATAAACACAGACAAATGATTAATTGGTGAGAAACCTTTGATATCATTGATATTCCAAAATTGACTTTTAGAATAATGCAAAACATTATTTGTTTTCTAAAGTGTCCCTTTAACAAAATTACATATGCTAACATATATTTGAAGATTGTTGGTATATCTACATGTACTTGTTCAAACAATAAATATTGAAATCAGATTTATATTGACGTGTTAAATAAAGTCTATTTTCTTAAAGAGACATTATTGTGTTCATTTCTTTTCAGAAAGACATTTGTTTTAACAATGAATATGGTTTAAAGTCCTTTTAGGAGTGGGGGGTGAAAATATGCTAACAATAATATATTTGGAGATTAACCAATGTGGAACTCATACATGATACAAAAATAAACATTTGCATTAAAGGGACAGTATACTATATTTTTAACAGAACTGTATGTAATAGACACTACTAGAAACAACAAGATTAACATATACTGATATCAATATTACAAAGCTTTAAACACTTTCAAAGAAAATAGGGTTATCTCTATTGAAAATATAGATGAACCCCCATTACAACCGTAAAACAAGACAATACCCCATCATTAACATATGAAAAGACCCTTTACACAAACAGGAGAAAGCTGGAGATGGTACTCACATGAAACTCAGAGGCTTGGCGAGGAGTCTGAAAATTACTTACATTTTCTTAGAACAGAAGCAAAATGAAACGTGTATTTGTTAAACAATGGACTATCTAACTAGAGACAAAATAAAAAGTTTTGATTTATAATGTGAGTGTCTAATGAACCTTTAATAGAATATACGACGAAATTACATTTAGAAGAAGTCGGCATCATATATTTAGCATATGATAAAGATAAATGCATATTGATTACTTGATTCTAACACAATAGCGCATATTTATGAATTAGATATCTTTAACATTAAACACAACAGTCATTTTACATAAAAAGGAACATATTGTTGACAAACATATTAAACAACATGGACTATGCACTTGCCTCGAAATATCTTATGCATGAAAACATTTTGCTTTCGTTCGTTTATTCAACCAGACATCCAGCAAAAGAGAATGTGGTGGTCTTTATCAGCTATGGGTCAACAATGTAACATGATGCAAACAATCCATATTCGCAATGTTTTTAAACTTGGCTTCATTCACAAACGTGTTTAACGTGCACAAACAAATATTGCGGGACTACGTAATACAATCAGACGTTTTTTTACCTTTGCATGTGACGTCTTAATTAACATGGCGCTTCCTTGATAACGTAAGAACGCAATCCAATAAAAGGCACATTCCTGATCACGTATGAACGCAAACAAAAAAAAAGGCGCATCCTTGATCGCGTAAAAACGGCATCCAATAAAAGGCGCATCCTTGATCGCGTAAAAACGCCATCCAATAAAAGGTGCATCCTTGATCGCGTAAAAACGCCATCCAATAAAAGGCGCATCCTTGATCGCGTAAAAACGCCATCCAATAAAAGGTGCATCCTTGATCGCGTAAAAACGTCAGTCAATACAAGGAATCATTGGACAGCCTGGCAGGTGACGTCTTAAGCAACATGGCCCATCCGCAATCGCAGAAAAACCGCAGCCAATACAAGGACTCAGTTGACAGCTTGGCATATCACTAAGAAACGTATTTATATATTTGAAACTAGTATGTGTCTAGATTGATATCTAGGAATGTCACAAAATCATGATTCATCTTTTCGGACTTGACTGTCCCTTTAACTATAGCTATGGTGTATATCTTTAACATTTAAAAGATACACATGAGAAATACATATGCCATTGATGTTTTAAGATATGTTTAGATTGTTTGGGAATAACAATAATGACACATGTATTGATCAAACGGGTCATTTATTCAAGTTGAAATATGGTCAGACTACCTATAGCCATATATGGGAGGAGAAGTATTTTATAACAATATTTGGAAAAACATATTCCTCATATAAAATATGCGCATTACACACAGAGATTGATTTGGTTACACTTTTACAATAAGATAGAATAGAAAATGAAATACATGTGCTGTCAACATTACAATAAGATTGTTTATTATTAAGATTATATGTCCTTGTTCATGTAAAAAGGACAAAAACGCTTTAGAAATGGAAATACATTCATTAACAATTGTGCTTACCATCACTTAAAGGGACATGATTTTTATTTATAAAAAGAGGATACACAGAGACAATACTATTTCAAGAAAATGAACACTTTACAGGGATTATATCATTGTATCAATCCTCAGATCATTTGTTAAAGGTGCATCAATTCATGCAGAGTTTATAAATACACACATGGATGTGAAATTTGAAATATACATATATAACAATCTTTATATACATATATAAAACAATTACTATGCTAATCATAATCATGCAATGATAAAGATTTTAGATAACAATATAAAGACAAAAAAAAAATTACATTGGAGATGTTAATCTTAAAGTCATTTAGAATTGTATTACATATATGATTCAGGAAACAACATTATTTTGGGTATGTCCCTTTAAGGATCAATCAGATAAAATAGAGATTTCAATCAATGACATGAATAAGGAGGACAAAGAATCGTGCAATGACATGTCTTTTATTAGTATGTCAGAAAACAACAACGTTTATAAATAATATGGTAAAGATCAGGAAAATGGAGACATATGACAAGGTAACAGAGTGCATCACAGTCCATGAAGAGAGTTGCCAAGGGCCACCATAGCCCCATTGTAGATATATGACAAGGTAACAGAGTGCATCACAGTCCATGAAGAGAGTTGCCAAGGGCCACCATAGCCCCATTTGAGCCATATAATAAGGTAACAGAGTGCATCACAGTCCATGAAGAGAGTTGCCAAGGGCCACCATAGCCCCATTGTAGATATATGACAAGGTAACAGAGTGCATCACAGTCCATGAAGAGAGTTGCCAAGGGCCACCATAGCCCCATTGTAGATATATGACAAGGTAACAGAGTGCATCACAGTCCATGAAGAAAGTTGCCAAGGGCCACCATAGCCCCATTGTAGATATATGACAAGGTAACAGAGTGCATCACAGTCCATGAAGAGAGTTGCCAAGGGCCACCATAGCCCCATTGTAGATATATGACAAGGTAACAGAGTGCATCACAGTCCATGAAGAGAGTTGCCAAGGGCCACCATAGCCCCATTTGAGCCATATGATAAGGTAACAGAGTGCATCACAGTCCATGAAGAGAGTTGCCAAGGGCCACCATAGCCCAATTGTAGATATATGACAAGGTAACAGAGTGCATCACAGTCCATGAAGAGAGTTGCCAAGGGCCACCATAGCCCCATTGTAGATATATGACAAGGTAACAGAGTGCATCACAGTCCATGAAGAGAGTTGCCAAGGGCCACCATAGCCCCATTGTAGATATATGACAAGGTAACAGAGTGCATCACAGTCCATGAAGAGAGTTGCCAAGGGCCACCATAGCCCCATTTGAGCCATATGATACGGTAACAGAGTGCATCACAGTCCATGAAGAGAGTTGCCAAGGGCCACCATAGCCCCATTGTAGATATATGACAAGGTAACAGAGTGCATCACAGTCCATGAAGAGAGTTGCCAAGGGCCACCATAGCCCCATTGTAGATATATGACAAGGTAACAGAGTGCATCACAGTCCATGAAGAGAGTTGCCAAGGGCCACCATAGCCCCATTGTAGATATATGACAAGGTAACAGAGTGAATCACAGTCCATGAAGAGAGTTGCCAAGGGCCAGCATAGCCCCATTTGAGCCATATGATAAGGTAACAGAGTGCATCACAGTCCATGAAGAGAGTTGCCAAGGGCCAGCATAGCCCCATTTGAGCCATATGACAAGGTAAAAGAGTGCAACAGGCACAACAATAAACTTAAAAAAAGGCCAAATGGCAACAATAACAAAAACATCAACATGTGGACGGAGGATTCTTATCTGCGACCTTGGAGCATCTCCAGATCCTCCACTTACTGGTCATCCTCTTCATCGTCCTGTGCATGTCCAGCTCCAGATTCAGGCCTTGAATTTAAGAGCATGATTTGACGCTGAGTCAAATCCTGAATCCGGAGCTGGGCCTGCATGGTGTCGTTCATCCCTCTCAGGACAGCTGCGTTCCTCAAAACGGCCTGCTCTACTCGTGCTATACCTTCTAGCATGAGCCATGCTGAGTCACAGCCTAAAATAAAGAATAAATCAAATATTAAGGATAATTACACAACAGAAGAAAAAATAAGCAAAGATACATTGTCATCATAAAGACAAATCATTCTTTACATCAATTTGTTAAAATTGATTCTTTACACATTAAATATGTTATTCAGACAGACCGAAATCATTAAAGGGACAGTTTACTCAAACATGTTGTCCCCTTTAATTGGTTTTCGATGATCCACTTATACAGCTTGAGTGTATAAAATCTTGTTAAAGGATTTACATTGTACTTACATTAGCAATTTTAAATATTTTAATTATACTGTGGTAGGCACACCTATCCTTAAACATTTTGGCGTTGAGGACAAGCTGTGTAAACATATCAACCTGAAGAAATTACATTCCCACTGGGTTAGACAAGAGATAATGTATCAACATTTGTACATAAATTGTTGGATCCAAGTAGTGGTGATTGGTATATGTAGTGATATCAAATTAAAGGGACACTGAACCTAAATATTTAATTGACTGATTCAGATAGAGCATGACATTACAAATATTAAAAAATTACACATATTCTTTAAATGTTTGAATTCTCTAGCTAGATTTGGAATGCAAGAATGTAGGTTTATAGGGCAGATATTTGTTTATCAACTTTGGTTGTCCCTGCTGGTTGATGGATACATTCATTCAACAATAAAGAAATGATGTCCACAATTATTTTCTATTTAAAATTAATTCTAGGTATTTCTTTGTTTCAATAAAGATAGCAAGAGAATGAAGAATAATTGATAAGAGTAGTAAATTATAAATTTGATTAACATTGCATGCTCTATTTGAATCACAATAGAAACAATTTGCCTTCAGTGTACCTTTAAGTATCTTATAATGTGGATTTTGAATGATACTTACAGCTGTGCCTGGGAAGGACAATCCGACACCCAGGACAATGAAGGTTGAGACAGGGGGGAGGGATGGGATTGGATTGGGGAGGGATGGGATTGGATTGGGGAGGGATGGGATTGGGTTGGGGAGGGATGGGATTGGGTTGGGGAGGGATGAGCTGCTGCTCCGGGGTAGGCCGTACAGCTGGGGAGTGGTGAGTTGGGGTCTGGGCAGCTGTACGGCCCATAATACGGGGAGAGCGGCGAAGGGGGCTGAAGGGGCGTGTTTTGGGAGGGACAGGGAAGGGGCATTTTTTGGGATGGACAGGAAATGACAAATGGGAAGGGCCGGCAGGGGTCTGGGCCTGGGCAGGAGTCTGTGCCTGGGCAGGGGTCTGGGCCTGGGCAGTGGTCTGGGCATGGGCAGGGGTCTGGGCCTGGGCAGTGGTCTGGGCATGGGCAGGGGTCTGGGCATGGGCAGGGGTCTGTGACTGGTCAGGGGACTGGGCAGGGGCGGAAACCAGATGACCAGAGGTGGAGGATCCATCTGAAAAAAATAATCCAAATATATTAACATCTCATACATCATGAAATCAAATCAACGCATTTCAAATTGATTATGTTTTCAATATACTTCGAAGTGTGTTTGAATTTCTAAACAATTATGAAATGAGGATATGGTATGCATATAGGCACTCAGATGAATATCAATGACTGTCTGTACAATTATAACATTATTATTGTGTTTTGGCCTGGAATATGCATGTGACATAATGATGGCATGAATTATAACTTTAAAAAATAAAAAAAATAAAATAAAAAAAAAATTCATGCTGCCTGATATAGAAAGGGGGCAGTAGTGTATTTGAACAGACAAATAATATTCCTTTTTAAAGTGCAAAAGCTGTAGACTTTGAATGTCTTCAATAAAATGATTTCCAATAAAGCAACATGTTGGAAACATGATAGATATATTTCACATACCATCAGACTTCAAGGCCGCCTCTTCCTCCTCCGTCACACATGTTAAATCAATCTCTGTAAAACATAACATGTTGTGTACACGTTAAGATCAGATATTATAACATATGTTACTGTTGATCAAAGACACACATCAATGTTGCATTAAAGATATAAACACCCAAAGTTATGATTTACATCATTTGATGGAGCATACAAATGACATTAGATTTGTTATTCTCAATGATTCATATTTTCGATGTATTGTTTGTATTAATTTTAAAATCATAAAAGCATAGTACATAGAACATTTAAGATTTCTCATGTGTGTATCACTTGATGACTGTTGTGAAAAATGAACATGGAAACAAACATATGCTATACATCTTCTGAATAACAAAGGTGTAGACTAAGAAAGTTTTAATTATTAATCTTTCAATATTCAAAGAAAATTAATATATAATCAGAGGAGTAAATTATATGTTTGTTTCAAATGTTATGCTTCATCAGAATCATGCTCATAATATTGATTACCAATACACCTTCAATGACATATAAATGAGTCAATGGACTTACCAGGAGACCGCAAAGGCGGCTCTGTGTCAGTGCTGGATTCCTGTGGGCTCCCCACACCAACTCTCTCTATGAATGATATAGATATATATTAGTGAACACATTTGGGATAGCACTAAATCACATCTGTAGTGAATTTTAAGAATAATCAACTTGAAAATGTGAAGAATAGAGCAGTCATTAAACAAAAAAATGCTTGATTGAATCAAGGGGATTCTGTTAAAAATGATGTATTGAACATATGTTTAATTTCTGACTATATTAGACATCAAACTCATCTCATACGATGCTATTGCATATCTAAATATACCCATTGATCAATGTTCTTAAAAGAATACACACAAACCACATTTTGAATAACAGCTGTTGACAAATATAAACAAAGATATGTGGCACATCGAGCCATTTGTGCAATGTACAGTAATCTTGTTTAGGACACAACACATATTTATCACAATACAAAACCAAATTGATTAGTACAAATATGTAATCATGGTGCTGTTAGAGTATGCTGATATCTATAAAGTAACTCTAACAGTGAATATGTGAATTATATATCAATATTGTCTAATCCAAAGAATGTAAAGATGAATGAATCTATTGTTTATTAAAGGGACACTGACATGATTTATTTCAATCATTGATTTCACTGTTCAAACTGTTCAAAATGATATAACATTGACTCCTATTATAATTTGAATGTTGCTACATTTTAATCTTAAAGGCAGATAACCAATATTGGATTCAATAAATATTGTTTGTTGAAGGTATCCACCAATCATCAATCAAAACCCAGGTTGTTCAACCAAAATTGAGCTGCAGATAAACGTACATTCTTGATTTTAAAATACATTTAGCAATAGAATATTTCACATATGATTATAGTATTATATTTAAATGTTGATTAATATTGCATGCTCTATCTGAATGACAACATTAATAATTTTAGCTCAGTATCCCTTTAATATAAAATTATATTGATTTGACAATGTTGGTGTTATTGAATTCTCTACTCCATATGTTGATGTAATGAATGGGATTGAGCATGCAATTCCAATCTAATATGTTATTTAAGGATATCCTAAGAATTATTTAATTTTCATCTATTAAAGGGACATGAAGCTCTAAATGTGTAATTGTATACCTTTTTAAACTATGTACTACTGTTAGCTGAACACATGATTTTAACTTTTGGAAATATGCCAATTTATGCATAGAAAAACAGCCGGATAATACCAGTAATGCATTGTTTAACCTAAACCAAAATCCATAAATTTTTTTTGAACTAAAACAATAGACTGAACCAATGTAGCTCATAAAATGTTTAAACAAAACAATAAAATCACGTTAAAAATAATTCTATGTAAAATTTAGTTGGCATGTCCCTTAAATGACGTGATCAATTACAAAAATTGAATCTATATTTTTAAAATCTAAACATATGCAAAATTGTGTGTATTATTTAAAAATTTATACAAATAAGATTAAGCAATACACAAGGGAAGAATATAAATTGGACATTCAAAGAATCTTACATTAAAATTAAGAAATCCAGAATAGAGGATAGGATATCTTAAATTAAAAAAAAAATCAGAGTAGTCTTACAATGTAATCCTATTTTTTTGTTTTATTTATTCTTATTTGCAAAAAGTTTTAAAATCCATTTTGCAGATACATATAAATATTGAACAATGTGGATTTAGTATGTAATGTTCTGTCCATGTTTCTAAGACAAATGTCAATTAAAATGAGACATACCATACTGTGACAAGCCCTGCCTTGAGGATCCAGCACCAACATACAGATCTGTAATATATTAAATGAGGATTGGATATCATTAATACAAATCATGCCATGTTTTAAATCTTTACATTATTAGCAAATCAATTAAAAAATATTAATCCTTTGGTAGTCCCATGAGTTAATTGTTTCCTCAATTCAATTCATGATAAATATATCCTGTACTCTTATTTTAAATCAGTTGTGTTGTTTACTGTAGCTTAAATTATTTTTTGGTGTTATTTCATTCTCATCAATTGATGGGCATATGTTATAATTTATTTGGATTCTTCTTTTTTTATTATGTATAATATTGAAAATAAGAATACTGTATTCTTCACATATATAATAATTCACATTTCATTTTGACCAACATGTGTAAAGCAATGCCACTTACAGCAAACCCATGTTAACGTGTATGCGCAATTCCATTTTCGCGATCATTGCGCAATGATTCAAAGCGGAATTACGCATCCGTCATTTGACCAACATGTATAAAGCAATGCCACTTACAGCAAACCCATGTTAACGTGTATGCGAAATTCCATTTTCGCGATCATTGCGCAATGATTCCAAGCGGAATTACGCATCCGTCATTTGACCAACATGTATAAAGCAATGCCACTTACAGCTAACCCATGTTAACGTGTATGCGCTATTCCATTTTCGCGATCATTGCGCAATGATTCCAAGCGGAATTACGCATCCGTCATTTGACCAACATGTATAAAGCAATGCCACTTACAGCAAACCCATGTTAACGTGTATGCGAAATTCCATTTTCGCGATCATTGCGCAATGATTCCAAGCGGAATTACGCATCCGTCATTTGACCAACATGTATAAAGCAATGCCACTTACAGCTAACACATGTTAACGTGTATGCGCTATTCCATTTTCGCGATCATTGCGCAATGATTCCAAGCGGAATTACGCATCCGTCATTTGACCAACATGTATAAAGCAATGCCACTTACAGCAAACCCATGTTAACGTGTATGCGAAATTCCATTTTCGCGATCATTGCGCAATGATTCCAAGCGGAATTACGCATCTGTCATTTGACCAACATGTATAAAGCAATGCCACTTACAGCTAACCCATGTTAACGTGTATGCGCTATTCCATTTTCGCTCTGTGACGCATATTCTGTAGAGCGCAAGAAACATCATTCCTATTTCATGTGTCACTAATCTAAAATCAGATATCTAAACATCATATGTAGTGTATGTTGTGAGATCTGTATAGGTTTAGTATCTGACTATATACACATTTTTTTTAAAATAAAAAAATATTAAGATATTATATGAAGTTGGATAATTACCTGGTTCAGATTCTCCATCTCCTCCCAGGCCACCGGACGGAGAAGCAGCTGCCCTGGCCCCCGCGTCAGGACTTTCAGATCCCGCAGCTGGGAGGGAAGAAGAGGAGGCCGAGGATGGCGAGGATCTAAATCTTTTGGGGACCCGGAGATTGAGGAGCTCGCATAAAGTCACCTCATAAGGGAGTAGGTACAGTTTCCGCGGGGCCTCTCTTTTGCCCCCTCTTTTACGGGCTTGTACCCAGTCCCTTATGAGGTTGACTTTTTTTGTTAAGCGCAACCTCATATCTCCAAATCTCCTCATGATTTGATCCTGGCTCCTCTGGACGTCACACACCAATCTAACCGCATTGGTGATAGACTCCCAGAGGGCCTTCTTAACGTGCGCATCTGTCAACCTCCTCTTGTTCCCAAACAGCTGGGGATAAAAGTCCTTGACGGCGTGGACCAGTGCAGCGCTCTCCTCCTTGGTGAACCTGGGAGCTGACATGCCTGCTCGGTTTGATAATAATATAATATATAAATATATAAATATATATACTGCCTGCAGGCATTAGAGAACTGACAAAGATGGCAACGTGTAATGGACTTTTATATGGTGAAGTAAACATGAGATGCACCATGGGACAAGTTATCTGTACATCTGATTGGATAAAAGTTTGAAATATTGTTAGAATGTCTGTGAGACCATCCTGACTCAAGTTGTGTTTGTGTGATGAACTCTGATTGGCCGTTCCTTAATGTTTCATATCTTAGTAACTTCCTTACACATACCTCCTGGTGGTGCTGTAACTTCATTTTTCATGTAGACTTATTTGTAACTCATGGGCCTGTCATGCGGATATGTGTGACGCAGATTTTATATCCGTGATCCGTTAAATATTAATGATTAAATTCTCTTTAAAATCTAATACTGTCACATTATTAAATGTTGTAGACATTTCTCGGTTTAATAACAGTCTGTTTCTTTAATACAAATACACATTTAATATTGTATGTCTTTATTGTTCATAAAATCCATTTCTTGACTTATTGTGAAGTATTGATATTGCTCTATTAAATGTATTTCATAATGCACATTGATTGTGTGCTATTGCGTGACATTAGACTAATGTTTAAAGATGCTAATCTGGTGTTTCAAGATGCGTTTCCCACGCAATATTTATGAATGTTCAAATTCAGGTTATAATGTCAGTAACTTGGATAATCTGTTTATAAATGTTAAACTACAGGTTTGTTTGTCATTAGTAAATAAACCTCGAGCTTGTATTTGTCTGAAGTGCTCATATATGTTATTGTGCAATGGCGTCTTTATTTTTAAATAGACATTACAAACAAACAATTGTATCAAATGATCTGTAGAGATAGAAAATTGTTTAGACTTTAAAATGTAAATCAATTTATCTTAGTATTTAGATATCCTCAACAGAAGAAATTTAAATGCACATGGTTGAGCCAATCACATAAGGCATCTCTGTGCATCCAACAATCTTCATCTACTGAGCCTATCTCGATATGCTTTTCAAGCAAAGTATGTCAAGATAAGAAGAGAAGTAAATACACTCTTTAAATCTCTTAAAGGGACACTGTCCAAACAAATTTAGCGTTCGTGATTCAGATTGAGCATGAAATGTTAAACAACTTTATAATTTAATCCGATTCTCAAATGTTAAGAATTATCTTGTTATCTTTCTTTGCAAATCAATAATGATATTTTAGATTACGGACAATTGTTTCCAAAAACCTGGGTTGTCCTTGATGATTGTTGGATAAATTAATCCAACCAAAAAAACCAAGTTCTGTCCAGAGTACTGAAGCAAATAAATTATCTATTTAATGCCTTATTTTTAAAGAAATGATAGCAACATCACAAGGAGCATTCATAATATGAGACAATTTTTAAAGTTGCTTAAAATAGAATACTCATTCAGAATGTATAAATCATTAATTTTTTAACTGTCTCCCTTTAAGTATATTTTGAGTTCATGTCCCTTTAAATAAACATTTCACAATAATGCTTAAAATATCAGAAACCTAGGCACCTTCCTTTTGCTAAATTAGTATAACATATGAGTAAAGCAAATTTAGATTAACTTCTGGATTGTTTTACACACTGACTGAAATATATATTGTAAAGGAGGTATTTTGGAGTCTTCAGCTTAGAGGGACATTAAGCTATCTGTTATATATGCATTTTGGATAAGATTATAATATTTGAACAACTTAATATGTTTTGGTATTCAATCATTAGATTGTAATAATATATATTCTTGGATTAAATACATATCTACATAGGCTATTTTGATGCTGATTGTTGGTTGCACATAGATGCCTTATGTAATTGACTAAGATATGTGCATTGATGTATTTTTTTCAAAGTATATTTAAAGACTGAATGTAATTCTATAGTACTTTCTAAATATGTTTAAATTCTTTTATGAATTTTTTAAAAATCTATACACAATATACTTTGTGAATGTCCCTTTAAGGACCAAAACATTTGGAATGTTGATTTAACATTGTCAAAATAAACTAAAGGGGAATGAAAATTATATATAGATATGTGATGTCTAACCCAAGAGGTAAGATTTTAAAAACTACATAATATTAATAACTATAGTTAAATGACTCCACTAGAAAATTACATCGATTAACCTGGCATCCAATAACTAGCTTGTGAAAAATATCAAGTTAAATGACCTACCATTTATAAAAGTAAAAATTAAAATAATTTAGAAAATAATGTTTTGAGATACCTAAGGAAGATACAAGATCTTATAAAATCAATTTTACATTCAACAACACTGTCACTTTAATGTAATTGAACCACTTCCCCTTCTTAAAAGTGAAAACAAATAATTTATGACAAATTTTGACTACATATCCGAAATTATTTTAACATCTAAGAATTTCCAAAGAAAAGCATCGATGGATCTCACTCCCCAATTAATGTTAAAAAAGATAGTTTAATGTAATATTCTCGGAATCAGTGGATTTTCTAAAATTAATGCATTATTTGATCTTATGCATGTGCTTGTCAAATAGCCAACTACCAGTCATGGGAGTCAAATTGTTTTTTATTGACAGATTATATGGATATTTATTATAATCTGTTCAAAAGAGTGTATTTAATAATAAAATGTTTATTATTACCATTTAAAAAATTAAAAGTTTCTGAAACAAAAACAAAAAAATATTCCTGGAAGTCATCAGATGACAATCTGAAATAAAAAGACAAAAATTTAACAAAGTTAATACACACGTTGTCAAATATTCATAAAATACATTTACAATCATCTTGTGTCTATGCTCTAACTTTGTTCAACATTTTTTAAAGATATTTATTAATTAAATTTAAAAAAAACAAAAAAAAAACCATACACCATTATATTGTGTAATAAAAAATAAATTTAAATATCAGAATTTCTAATTATACATAATAATGTATATCACATTTCAATAATATAAATGTATGCTGAACATAAATGTAATATTTCATGTCCATTGAAATACCTCTATATCAACTATAATATGTATTCCTTTTTCTGATTGTGATCCCTAAATATCTAATGATGAAATAAGTATGACTAATGTATGTAAGCTACCAATAATCAACATTCTTCCTGTGATTTTTAACTAGCATGCATTGGTACACCAACCTGGATAATGCATGGTCTTTGAAAGTCAATTCAGGGGTAAACAGTTGATCTTCAATAGGTTTCTTATTCATCAGTTCATAAAATAGAGGACTGTGAAATCCCATCTAAAAAAGTAAAATCATCTAAGTGTCTGATTGTGATCCCTAAATATCTAATTAAGAACTAAATATGACTAATGTATGTAAGCTACTAATATTCAACATTCTTCCTGTGATTCTTAACTAGCATGCATTGGTACACCAACCTGGATAATGCATGGTCTTTGAAAGTCAATTCAGGGGTAAACAGTTGATCTTCAATAGGTGTCTTATTCATCAGTTCATAAAATAGAGGACTGTGAAATCCCATCTAAAAAAGTAAAATCATCTAAGTGTCTGATTGTGATCCCTAAATATCTAATTAAGAACTAAATATGACTAATGTATGTAAGCTACTAATATTCAACATTCTTCCTGTGATTCTTAACTAGCATGCATTGGTACACCAACCTGGATAATGCATGGTCTTTGAAAGTCAATTCAGGGGTAAACAGTTGATCTTCAATAGGTGTCTTATTCATCAGTTCATAAAATAGAGGACTGTGAAATCCCATCTAAAAAAGTAAAATCATCTAAGTGTCTGATTGTGATCCCTAAATATCTAATTAAGAACTAAATATGACTAATGTATGTAAGCTACTAATATTCAACATTCTTCCTGTGATTCTTAACTAGCATGCATTGGTACACCAACCTGGATAATGCATGGTCTTTGAAAGTCAATTCAGGGGTAAACAGTTGATCTTCAATAGGTGTCTTATTCATCAGTTCATAAAATAGAGGACTGTGAAATCCCATCTAAAAAAGTAAAATCATCTAAGTGTCTGATTGTGATCCCTAAATATCTAATTAAGAACTAAATATGACTAATGTATGTAAGCTACTAATATTCAACATTCTTCCTGTGATTCTTAACTAGCATGCATTGGTACACCAACCTGGATAATGCATGGTCTTTGAAAGTCAATTCAGGGGTAAACAGTTGATCTTCAATAGGTGTCATATTCATCAGTTCATAAAATAGAGGACTGTGAAATCCCATCTAAAAAAGTAAAATCATCTAAGTGTCTGATTGTGATCCCTAAATATCTAATTAAGAACTAAATATGACTAATGTATGTAAGCTACTAATATTCAACATTCTTCCTGTGATTCTTAACTAGCATGCATTGGTACACCAACCTGGATAATGCATGGTCTTTGAAAGTCAATTCAGGGGTAAACAGTTGATCTTCAATAGGTGTCTTATTCATCAGTTCATAAAATAGAGGACTGTGAAATCCCATCTAAAAAAGTAAAATCATCTAAGTGTCTGATTGTGATCCCTAAATATCTAATTAAGAACTAAATATGACTAATGTATGTAAGCTACTAATATTCAACATTCTTCCTGTGATTCTTAACTAGCATGCATTGGTACACCAACCTGGATAATGCATGGTCTTTGAAAGTCAATTCAGGGGTAAACAGTTGATCTTCAATAGGTGTCTTATTCATCAGTTCAAAAATAGAGGACTGTGAAATACCATCTAAAAATTAGAAAATCATCTAAGTGTCTCCAATAGGATGCCTCCACAGCCTTATTCTATCAAATAGTTGGCACTTACCATGTGAACATGTCTTTGTATGGTTTTCAAGGTCAGCAGATTGGAAAGATAATGCCAGACATTATCCCATTGGTATACTTCAATTTCAATCTTGGCTTTTTCCACTGTCAGTCTGGGCAATCTTCACTGTCAGGCTTCTAATTCTTCCCTTTCAGTCTTTAGATTAAGTCAGCTCCCTAATGGCAGAAAAAGTTTAATAAAAATTACTACAAGTGTGTGAATCAGTTCTGTACCCCTCTCCCACCCCCCATTTCAGAATACATTTCTGTCACTAGCTTACTAAGCGTGTGTAGCATCTTGTGTTATTTTCTATCAAGTGTGAAGATGAGTCATATTGAGCAGAACAAACCTCTAATGTGTGACATTGAACCATAGTCATGCTAGAGGATCCCTTTCTGAGTATTTACATTTTAAGTAATGTGTAAACTAAATACTAGTTTAGAAAATGTATGCCATATGATGTATTTGTGTACAATTCATGCCAGCAACAGTCCATACATTTATACTTACCATCTGATGTCCTCTTTAAAAACCAGGTGGCAAAGACTCGCTACAGGACCCAATGCCCAGAGCATCACCTATATTAATAAATGAAACACATTTTTAGCATTTGATGAACAATCCTAACATGTTTGCACAATTCTCTACTTGTCATTTCCCTAGAGTTCACATCTATTGACAATACTCCAGTCTAACTTCTATTCTTTACCGTCTAAAGTGGCGGTTGATGATGTCTGCTCTGACATTGAGCCCCTCGTCCCGGAATGGCCCCTCTAGAACAGGATCATCCTCCTCATCTCTGAGGAGGTTTCGGTCCGCCGGGACGGCCTGCAGCATCCCAGCCCGCTGTGCAATATTATGCAGGACGCTACAGGCTACAACGATCTTAGCCACCTTCTTTGGGTTGTACTGGAGGCCTCCTCCCGACCTGTCCAGGCACCTGAACCTCATCTTCAGGAGCCCGAACATTAATGTTAAAAAAGATAGTTTAATGTAATATTCTCGGAATCAGTGGATTTTCTAAAATTAATGCATTATTTGATCTTATGCATGTGCTTGTCAAATAGCCAACTACCAGTCATGGGAGTCAAATTGTTTTTTATTGACAGATTATATGGATATTTATTATAATCTGTTCAAAAGAGTGTATTTAATAATAAAATGTTTATTATTACCATTTAAAAAATTAAAAGTTTCTGAAACAAAAACAAAAAAATAT